>NW_006711229.1:1083379-1146468 GCF_000271645.1 Tremella mesenterica DSM 1558
CAGGGCTTCTTACGGCAACCTCAACGAAGTTAGGGGAGTCTCATTGTCGGGTTCTGGAGTGAAAGGAGGCCCAACTACGAAGTGCGGCGCAAAGAGCAGAAGAGTGGAGGATGGTCATGGGGAGGGAGAGAATGGGGGTACTACGCTGCTAAGTTCTCTTGCCACGACAGAGGTGTAATCGCTCACGAGGACGTTCGCGGCTAAAGAAGGGGGCGACTGTCACGAACTACGTCGTGACACCTCGATTACTCCACCAACAATGACCCTCCTTTGGCCATCAAAACCCCATCACGCCTTAACCTCTTTACTCTACACGTAACTCAGGACTTCTGACACCAAGTACGGCGAAGTTAGACGGAGTTAGGCTAAGTAGGGACAATGGGAGCAGAAGTACGGCGAAGTTAGACGGAGTTAGGCTAAGTAGGGACAATGGGAGCAGAAGTGCGGCGATGTTAGGCGGAGTTAGTCTAAGTAGGGACAATGGGAGCAGAAGTACGGCGAAGTTAGACGGAGTTAGGCTAAGTAGAGACAATGGGAGCAGAAGTGCGGCGATGTTAGGCGGAGTTAGTCGAAGGAGGAGGAGGATGGCCGAGGGCTCGGGGAAGTTGGACGAAGTGCGTTGAAGTACGTCAAAGCGCAAGAGGGTTGGATGAACGTCTAGGAGGAGTAGATAATATTAGCTGAGAAGATCGCTGAAGTTCTTCAGCGATCCTTGATTGTTGTCAGTAGTGAAAAACAGATAGAGATAGCTATATACAATTCGAGATACATCGCCATCAGTAGAACAAAACCCCAGTTAGAGTAACTACGCCGAAGTACGCCGTAGTTACACTCCTTTCGACGGCTGCGCCCTCTCGGTTGGGTGAGACTTCGACTCAGGAGCATCAAGTTAGCCGAGGTTCGTCGACCGTCG
The DNA here is from genome assembly GCF_000271645.1 of Tremella mesenterica DSM 1558. Classification (NCBI taxonomy): domain Eukaryota; kingdom Fungi; phylum Basidiomycota; class Tremellomycetes; order Tremellales; family Tremellaceae; genus Tremella; species Tremella mesenterica. The sequence continues at coordinate 1,084,293 of NW_006711229.1, forward strand.
GTCTGCCAGAAGATAGTTGTTCGACGGCCGTGACATTAACCTCGTCACCCCACACGTAACTTAGGACATCTGAGACCAAGTACGGCAAAGTTAGACAGAGTTAGGTGAACCAGGGACAATGGGATCAGAAGTACGGCGAAGTTAGGCGGAGTTAGGTGAACTAGGGACAATGGGAGCAGAAGTGCGGCGATGTTAGGCGGAGGTAGGTGAACTAGGGACAATGGGAGCAGAAGTGCGGCGATGTTAGGCGGAGTCAGTCGAAGGGAGGAGAAGGACGGCCGAGGGCTCGGGGAAGTTGGACGAAGTGCGTTGAAGTACGTCTAAGCGCGAGAGGGTTGGGTGAAGATCTAGGAGGAGTAAATAATATTAGCTGAGAAGATCGCTGAAGAACTTCAGCGATCTTTGATTGTTGTTAGTAGTGAAAGATTGATAGAGATAGCTACGTACAAATCAAGATACATCGCCATCAGAGAAAAACCCAAGTTAGAGTAACTACGTCGAAGTACGCCGTAGTTACACTCCTTTTGACGTCTGCGCCCTCCTGGTTGGGTGAGACATCGACTTAGAAGCGTCAAGTTAGCCGAGGTTCCTCGACCATCGGTCCGTTAGAGAGTGGTTGTTCGACGCGCGTGACACAGGAATTGAAGTTGTTATAAGCGGAGAAGAGTTATGCCCATATGTGGACGCTAAGCGTTGACCACCATGTAGCTTCCAAGGGCAAGGTGAAAAGTGGGACCCCTGGAGTATGATGTACACATTCCAGCTACTTCAGGCCGCACATCCTTGTTCACTAGAGGTCAAAACGCTTTTAGAGTACCAGGACATTCGACTGTCTGATGACCAGGCATCACACATTCTTCGAGGATCACCACGGTGTCTCGGATATGATGATCGAACAACGCCTGAGACCCGCGGCCGCGGTTTTGGCCCCGGTCTTGCCTTCGGGCAGTCGGGGTCGGGAACGTAACAGCCCGCCAAGCCGGATTTGTTCTATCTATATAAGGGTGAAACCCCATCAAAGACAACCTTCCAGTCATCCTTTTCCATTTTAGACCAGCGCTAGAGTCTTAGAATCTTTCTATTCTTTCAACTTGCCTTGGTACTTTACCTGATACCGCAATGTCATCGCAAACTCCTGAGTTTACTGATGAGATACGTGCTGCCCTTCGAGTGGCGATAAAATATCCTCCTGGCGTCCTCCCCTCAGAAGAAAGCATGTTTCAACATCACCCATCCCTCAAGCTTATCACGGAGCCTGAGGATACAGAACCAAGAACTCTCAAAAATATCTTGCCTGAATTGTTGATGCAAGACAAGGAACAAAAGGTTGTCATTGACTCTTCATTCTCGGATATGAATTTCGGACTTCAGAGTATCTCTTCAGTCCGTGAAGGGAGTTTGAGCTCACCAAATTCAAATGATCCAAGCTTGGACGTATGGTACTTCACCTGTATTGTAAGAGTACCGTCCATGGCGTACCGACGTAGTCTTGTAGATTCAAGCAGACCATTTACACTCTATACGAGGCCTTCTTCAATCCGGGATGGTAACACAAGCTATGGACAAGTACCAAAGATTGAAGGCTTCACACAAACAGGCTCCATCTACGTACATTCCACTCACATTACCGTCCAAATTATCTCTCAATTGAAACAAGGAAACGTCACTTGTGCAGGTCCAGAGATCACGCAAGGACGTTTGGACAACTGCTACTGTTCGGTGGCCTATCCTCGAAGGTCGACTTTGGAATTGAGATCCGTGCGTTGATAGTGAAGTACGAGAGTGGAATTATCACTATTTTTGCCACATGCCACATTGCCACCCGAGTTGTTTTCATTTGATTCCGCTCTGTTGACGCGTGACTGACTTTGCTCTTCCGCACAAATAGAACTTGATTCAACTTTAAGCAAACTTACTCGTTTTTCCCCCCTTGGGCGTCTTTGTCTTGTCCACCAAAACTCCCATATTCATATCCCTCAAAGAACAAAAGACTCTCTCTTTTCTCGTGATCGTCTATTGCCATTTCTGATTCCCTATCAAATCGATTAACCTCTAATATACCCAACGATCATCACGAACTCATCATGCCCATTACAAAAGCCAAAGGCGCAATTTTCTCCATTTACGCCGATTCCCCAATCCGAGCACCAACTTCTTCATCTTCATCTTCCATTACTCGACAACCCAGTAAAAACGTTAAATCGGAAGTACCTCGTAAAGCTCTTGCTTCACTTCAACCTTCTAGTCGAAAAGGTTTCCCTTCTTCATCGTCGACAAATATCGAAAAGGTCAAAATCGATAAGAATGATTCCGACCCGAAGAAACAGGGTGTTCCTGGTCCGATTTTATTGAAATCGAAACAGAATGTGAAGAGACAACATGATGTCTTATCTCCCACTACACCAAAACCGACAGACGAAAAACATCGTTTAGGACCAAAAAGACGAAAGAGTGTATCAGGGAAAGAGAATGTTCCTGTTGTTCCCACGCCTGAAACTAGAACAACACGTTCGATTGTTGAGCAAGGAAAAGGTGATGGAACCAGAGATAGAGAAACTGGATTGTTGGATTCACCTGCTGGTCGAACGAGGAGTAAAACTCGACATAGTACAAACATTAGTATATCAAACCTTACTTCCATCACTATTTCCAGTCCTTCGAGAGTGTCAAGACGAGCTACTGTCAATTCTACCCTTATCGATCGAGTGGGAATGCCCACCTCCACTCGTCACCTACCCGAGATTGAAATATCCGGGAGTTGCCACACCAACGAGGGAAATCGATCAGAATTGACTCTTCAAGCAAGTGGGAAGGGGAAGGTGAAAGGGAAGGGTTTGGCGGTGAAGGGAGATGGACCTTTAGCAGATGTTAGTGAAGCATATGGTGCTACGGGAGAAGAACCAGAGGGTTTCAGACAAGTTATGAGGATTTAAGATATCGTGAGTCGTTTCATCTATGCCCATTCTTTTACATTCCCTCCCTGTATATGATCGTCCCCACATCGTCAAGGTATCGCCATCATTGAAGTGACACTAAGATCAATGGCCCAGGGTTAGACTAGGACTTGAAATAACTCATGATCAAGAAATACCAGGCTGACGCATAGAAGACGACCTTGACGAACTTGTGACGCTTTGCAGCCAATCCTGTCTATACGCATACACCCACGCAATACGGACAATATTACATACCCTTATAACGCTTGATCAAAATCTACATATTCATGTCCTATACCTAACCCTTTATTCGTCATTTGTCCAATTACCAACTTCTTCCTACCAATCGACCAATAACTTGATCTGTCCTCCCTCTTACTATCATTCATCATCATCATCATCCGACATTCCGGTCTCTTGTGCTTTGCTTGTACCATGCCTATACCTCAAAGTTCATATATCTATGCCTATTGCATCGCATAATGACAATTATGACATGCATCTATTTCTACCCTGAAGGGGTAATCGTTCAATCGTTTAAATCAAAATAATGTATAGATCGCTACAGTCTCATGATTCCGTCAATCCATTCTATCTTTCCCGTCTTCCTCGACTTCCCTGATCCTTCTCCTCGTCTCATTTTGAGTTTCTCCTCGACTCATCTGACCGTGCACTCGACTCTTTCACTCTTATGTCCAAAGTCTCTTCACAATCTGCCTCTTCCCCATCTCCGCCTATCGGATTCCTTATACACTGGTCATTACACGTAAACAGCACAAGAAAATATAGCAGGTCTATGATCACTTCTACCTTCCAACTGTCTCATTCCAGCATCATCAATAGTTCCATAATGCAAGCACACGACTTCACCTCTTTGATGTCTTTTCACTTTCCCATCTTCTGATCCTATCACATGACTTGTCTGACGGGACAACCCCGGTCCGAGATTTCCTCTTGGGATTAACCAACTAGGTCTTGACATATCTTTGATAAATCTTGAAAAACTATTTCGATCATCATGTCCTTCTTGACCCAAATGACTGACTCCGATAGTTTGAGTCCTCCTCCAATTATGGTTTGATGAACTTTTCGAAGTTACATATTCCGATGACGCGCCATTTGTATGGGGACGATCTACGAAGGGACTTAGATGACTTGAAGATGCTTCTGTGTGAATGGGAGAACCAAGTTCCATCGGACCTGCGGATATACTGGGTGATATCATAGTTTGAGATCTAGGCGCTGATCGGGATAAATCAGAATTGGCTCTTCTCCTAAGATTGGGATTAACAGGAGAAGAGAAAGATCTATCGTGAGAAGAAGCTCGATCAAATGTTATTGATGGTTGAGATGGTGGACTCCAATTTTCTCCATTCAACAATGGATGTCTTTTTGGTGTGGGTGAATCGTTTGTGGGTGATTTAATCATCAGAGTAGGTTTGGGTCGAGGTACTAGACCGGTTCCGGTGGTTGGTGAGCGAGACGAGAGAGTAGAGTCAATGGGTGAAGCGACGAATTGATTTGGAGAATCAGGATCATGAGGTGGAGTAGGAGGAAGGGGTCGGTTGATTCTTACACGATCGATATGCGCGGGTTCGATGGAAGTACTACGTCCAGGACGAAAATGATCTCCGAAGTGTGTGAAGGCTTGGGATAAACGTGAGAATCTGTCTCTAGACAGGGACGGGGGTGGCATCAGGTGATCCGAAGAAGAAGGATCAGGAATGATATGGGCTTTCCAAAGAACTCGATCGCACTGGCTTTTAGCACTTTGCCAGTCGTATGATGGCTCATCTGCCTGATGTGAAGGAAAATCTAATGAAGGGGCCAACAGAAGGTGCAGGAGGAACAAAATGACAATGACGACAGAAGGCGACGGGACTACTTTCGTATGAAGACTCACCCAACTCGGTACCCTTTGCTTCTTTGAACTATCATACACACCTTCCCTCGTATCCACCTCTTCATCGTCCTCATCACAATCATCATCCACCTTCCTCGTCGCTCTCCCCGAAACAGACCTTTTGAGAGAAGTCAACCTACTCAATTTCGCCACACTGCCAGAACTCATCCCTGCTGACCCTCTCATCACATTTGCCGGACTACCAGACGTCGAAAATAACGGATCGTCATGAATCCCAATCTCCCCGGAATGTTTACCAGAAGCCAAAGATGAAACAGATGTTCTTCTGGATGTATCCTCGAACTCTCTTGATTCTGCACGATTTACTTTTCTTCTTCCTTTACGCGGAGGGGTCAACACGGCATCTAGCTTGATCAAACTTAAAAAATGTTTGGTCTTGACTTTGACCGCTGCTTCCAAAGCTCTATGACGGGAACCGTAAGCTCCTGCGCCGTATGTGGGTACAATGTCGGATTCTTCGTCGTCAGGATCTGTGCCATTGAAGGAGTTGGTTCGGGAGTTGGCGTAGGATTCGTATGATCGACGACCAGAGTTGTCAGTGACGTTGCCTTCGTCACAGGGTTCCGTTTCTCCAGCAAGTTCTTCATGATCATCCGCCTCGGGAACATGATCAAGTAGTCTTGTACCGGGTTCGCTGGAGGAGGGTCTGTGAGGTGATTCATTCGTATTGCGCCGACGTAGCGATCTTCGTTGTTCTCGCGCGGTGGCCTTGATAGATTTCCAGACATCATACTGAATGTCAACCTGCTACTTCGCTTCGCGTCCATGCCGCAAATAGCCACTTCAACTTGCCGCATTTAAGGGAATTAAGTCAGACCGGCGAGAAGAGAGGTAAAAAGGTCCAGGCACTTATAGATCTAGGGTAGAGCTCACCTTGAAAGTCGGAGGAAAGTCAATGGTCGCTTCTTGGAATCCAGGGAAAGGGTTTGAAGAAGAGTTCATCATGGCATTCCTCAACTGATCCCACATCAAGGCTTCGGCATATTCTGTCAGTCAGTTAATCGGCTTGGGATATTTTTCGACAAGCCGCTGACTCTTTTGCTCCACCAGCCACTCCGCATGTAATCTCGACAAGTCGACTCTGAAGTTCACTACATCTCTCAGCACTCATATCCATCCATGATTTCGCGGATGACTCACAATCGCCACACCAGAAGACTGTGTCAAACTTATCCGTAATATCTGTCCATTAGTCTCTTCCAGCCTTCGTAATCATGATAGACTCACCTTTCTCGTTCGCTCTGGGATCGTCTTTGGGCAAAAAACAATCCAGCCGAAGATCGCTTTTGATCTTCTCTATATTGGCCAAACGAGCATGTTGACGACTGGTATGTGCGGCCAGATGCGAATTCACGAACAAAAATGTGTGATCTGCCAATTTCAAACTTATCCCACTTACTCGATCAGCCGAAGAGTTCCTTTTTGGATATTTATTCTCACTCACATTCCACCTTTATTACCTAGTCGGCCTCCTGCTAATCCCGCAGTAACGAAATCCTTGTCGACTCCTACATCATCAGCTAAAATCACCCCACACCAAGTTGATGAAGCTTACCTTGTACGAGATGCTGACATCCTTTGTACACATAAACAGATAGATACATCCCCATCAAACGTTCTTTGACCACATGAACATAGCATTTCTCTCCCCCACCCATAGCGCCAGGGTTTGGGGAAGGGGGAATGACTATGCCCAGTTTTTCCGGTTTCTGTCTCAACGATCCGGATGACAATTTGTGGGGTAACAACCCAGAGGCGTCTTTGGGAACGGAGAGAAAATTGGCGTATGAAGCTTCGGCTTCATCACTTGATGTTCCGGATGAACTGAGAGATGATTGAGATCTACCCAAAGGAGATGTAGCCAGAGGTAATGGAAGATGATGGGTTGCGTTTGGACGAGGTATGAGCATAGGAGAGCTGATTTTGGGAGTAGTGGGAGCGGAGTTTGATCGTGACATTTGGGGTGGTTGAGAAGTAAGGCCAAAGGGTGAACTAGAATTGCCAGAGGTCCAATCTGTAAGGACAGGAGTGGAGAAACCACTTTTGATTTCCGGTGCGGGACCGCAGAACCATTCTGGGTGTTAGTCATGCCACCACGAGTCCAAGGGAAGAACATGCAGAAGCTCATTCAATGGGGAAAAAAGTTTGACCACCGGGAGGGGAGGATGATGAGGTCCACAACATCTCCGACTCACCATCTAACATTGTGCTCCAGCCTTTGCTGGACCTATGTACTCCCGGAGTGAGTGGTGAAGCAGTTCTTGATTTTCCCTCTCCATCTATCCCTTCATCCATATCATAACCTTTGGGCAGAGGTGGTAAAGCTTTTAACTCTCCATTAGGTGATTTCAACTCTCCTGAAACTTCTTTCTCCATATCCACAGTCAACTCTTTCTGTTCCTTATCTTTATCTTTTCGATGACCAGTCATACTGACACCTTTCATGAGACCTCCTCCTAAACCACGAGGAACACCAGAATGTGTTGGGCATTCCTGTCCTGCAACGACGACGATATGATAAGGATGTGAATCTTCCACTCCAAGATCTGGAAGTCCGTCGATTGGAGAAGTAGGACTGTATTGGGGGACGTTACCGAAGAGAACTGAGAGATCCCCTTTGGGCTGATTATCAGCTGTTTTGCATACAATCGTTTTGAACGCTATCCCCCTTAATCCCCTCAACCAGTCCATTCCTTGAGGACCGCAATTCCCCAGTTTGAAAGTCCCTACAATACTGTCAAAATCTATTTGCAATCCACACAGATTACATCCACAGATCAAAGCAGGCATGAGACAGATTGAAGACCAATGAGAAATATGACAGTTGACAGAAAAGAGTGTGGGGAAATATACATACCACAGCATCTCCCATATTCCAAGTCACCACCATAACCTTTATGGCGTCTCTATCAACTATTTTCTCCTTCACTTCCTCGCCAGCATCCGTGTTACTTCTCTTGGTTTCCTCCGCATTGGAATTTTGGAGATGAGGGGCAGGTGCGAACAGAGCATGAAGTCTATGAAGAACGTTGGATTCGTATGTCGGCGGAGGACGCATAGATTTTGTAGATCTTGTCATTTTATTATCGTTTGGTCACTAGAGTGACACGATACTACTGGAGTAATAGTAGTATTGGTAGTAGTGACAAGCTATAGACAAAAAGTCAGCATAGATGTTCTTTCCATAGTCTGCATGGACGGTGTTACCACTCCGATTTTGAGAAACCCATAGCATTGACAATATTCTTCCGTTCATCCCATTGCGTTTCTCATGTTTTGTCCTCTGAAGACGTGTATCTCCTCAGACCGTCCAACTATAAGATGGCACTGGACACAATTTTCCCCATTTGAATTATGCCCTCTACGACAATCTGACGATCCGAGACTTGTGAAAGTCCACAAGTCCTCAATCTGAGTTCTCTCTCCGAAAGGGTCATATATCATAAGGTCCGTATCCGATCATACAATATGCGAGAAGGGTAGGAAGAGTGACGGAATCGTTACCCACCTCAAGTACCTGATGCGGATGTGCGGACCTCGCTCTAGAAAAGGCAAAACAACAATCGATCAGGACGTCGAGAGGAGTTGACGAGCGAGTCTTTTACACCTGTTCTTGAATGGAGTACAGTCGCGGTCGACGCATGTCGGAGTGTCGAGCTGTTTCTGAGACTAAGGATCCAAACGGAGTAAAGTACAAACGGTGTGAGGGGGAGAGAGGAAGAGAATAGACAAAACTTGGATCGAAATACGGAGCGAGTAGCAAGGGGAGACAATTCCTTTGATGTTTCGTCTATTTTCCACTCATCTCTCTGCTACTTATATGTCATGGCCAGGGTTAGGATGTCTTTACACTCCCTTCATCGTCAGGATCTCAAGCAGGAGAATCCAACACTGAGTTTCACTCCAGCTCAAGGGTCAAACCACAATGTACTAGACCTGTCGCTTTCACCTCCCCCTGCTCAAGCATCAGAACGGACGTTATACTGTCTGTCCGGGATCTTCCTCTTCTTCACTTTTCTAGCTGCTGGATTAGGGACTTCTTATCTCCTCTCACCACTCATATGCAATAAGGTCAGTTTGAGAAATACGGAGAAAGTTAGCTGATCTTTCAGACATGGTGGTATATAGGGTGCGAGGAAAGGTATAGGTATTTAATACCGATTCTCATACCTGTTACTGCTTGGTTCGGGATAGCAAACTGGGTAGGGTGGGAATACTTTCGGAATGCTTAAGACGATATGCGACTCTGTCAGGTTTATCCTACGATTTGGTGACAGTCGATCAGGGAACACAGACCACAGAGCTGCGTCCTAAGGTATGTTCTTCCTATCTCCTATCAGAAGTACCAGTAGTGTGGCGTCCATATTGACTCTTCAGTGGAACACCCAGTTATCTAGGAGCGTCAAGGGGCGGCGTAGACTGCAGCCATGCAGCCATAACGCAAGATGTCAAGATCATAACATATGCTTCAAGCTTCATTCTACTCTTCGACTTCGATTTCGTCTTCGCCACGCCCATCTTCCCCCGTACCATCCCCCTACAATCACAACAAAACTACCCACGATCCCAGCACCTATATACCCACTCTCATCGTTCGTCTTTGCCCAAAAACGCCACCAATTCCCTCTCAGCCCGCTATTCGGATCTTGTGCAGCGGCGGAACAAGACGAGCAATTGTCACCTATCAAACCGAGGATCTCGATGATGGAAATGCTATTTGTCAGGATCACATCTTTTTGCTTTACTGTCAATCCCTTCAGTCTTTATCTCACGTACATGAACGTGGCAGCTTAATGTGAACCCCTCTTCCCATGTGAAAACGAAAGAGCAAATGGAAAAGCTCACCTTAAAGCGACGACAATGGAAAGTAAAGTAAGTATAATTGATAAAGTCGACATTGTCGTTGTTTTCCTCAACACTTTTCCCTCCATACGTTCATCCTCATGAGCCATCTCTCCGACTTCGACTATATCATTCGATTTGGTATCCGCTTCTTCCTCCAACACAGTGCCCCCACGTCCTGTCTCAACTTTTAGCGGCGCCTCTTCATTTCTAGGTGAAGGTAACAATTCCTCCGAAACAGCCGCATTTTCGTCCTCTCGTGCAGTTGGCAAACTCGCAGATATCGGAAGACGAGGATGAAACAATGTCAGCTTTCCATCGGGATGTTGGCGACTTGGCGCAGCATATGCATATAGCATGAGAACCGAATCGAGGGAATCGACAAGTGACATTCCTGCGGTGAACTATCATTAGCTCTCAATTGGATGATCAAAGCGTGTAATCACTAATAGCTAAGCGTCAGTAGTGCTTTCAAGTTGAACAGATGAGGGGACTTACTGGAAATAGAACAATCTTGCCATGTGAAATTTGTTCGCCGTGGGGACCCCGTTGAGCTATGGCGGAGATGGCTAGTAATGCAATGGATGAAGCTGTGTCAAAGCCTGCTCGTCAGTTCATCCCTAAATGACTGCCATGTGAGGTTTCTGCTTTGTGCAGCCGATCTTGTAGGCCGAGAGAACAGGCGGGCCTTCGTGGTGATACGTATATTGCTGGGGGTTGAAACCGGTCTCGCGTTCTTCGTTGGGACTTATGAGAAGTAGAGAAGAGACGAGACAGGCTGAATGAGAGATAAGACTGCGTGAATGGAGAACACCTACCAAAGCCAAATAATATACCAACGGGATACATCTTCCATTCCCTATCCACCGCCTTCAAAATTGGTGCGATGATCCTGACCATACATCCTCCTCCTTGTATTCGTCTTGAATCCTCCTGATATGAAAGCTCTTCAATGGGTAATCCTGACCTTTGGGCTCTTTTGAGACGACGACGATCACGAAGAGCGGAATGAAGAAAGTAAGAATTGAGAACAGCTATGAGAAAAAGGAAAGAAGCAGATACGGATGTTCCTACGATACCTCCCACTGAACCTACTTCTGTCATGTCAGATTTCTGTGACGGCGGGGCTCATTTGACCAATCATATATATGCTTTGTAGTTACATCATGTGAGGAACACAGCAAGGAGTCAACGATGGAGATAAGCGGGCTCACGTCGATAAGGAAATCGGGATGGAGGAGAAGCAAAGAAAAGTGGGTAAGACGTACTATCGAGTTTATCGTAAATATCCACGGAGATAGCTATGGCAATATTGACAATTATTACTATCGTCGAGTGACCTAGAGAGAACCATAATCCTGAATGGTCAGCTGATGGCTTGAAACGAATTCAACTGAGAAGATCGATTGAGGGGAGGGATGAAGAGGGTAAGAAAGTAAGATGATGAAAATTTTGAAGAACAGCTGATAAGGGATGGTGACATTCGGTCATAGGAAGAATAGTGTCAGGGGCTATGTGTGGAATGTATGGGTCCAAACAAATGTCTGATAACTTGGTTTAGGTATCTTGGGGGTGGGGGGTGGGGGGGAGTAAGGATAGAGGGAAGACATACCAACTGTAATTGGTAATCTTCCTAAAGATACCAATTGTCTAGTAGCATTATCAATAGCAGAAATATGATCTGCGTCTAATCCATGTCTTAGTCCTATAGTCTGTTTGGTCAGTCAAACGTCGGGAACATCTCACTTTCACATTGACCATCTTGACATGAAAGAAAAGCAGATTCGTTCTTCAAGCGAAGGACATCTTACTCGTACTTGCTGCATGCTGCATGCTGCTGGACCCGGGGGGAGGTGGAAGGATACCCGAGTTCAAGTATTAAAAAGTTCAGAGTAACAATAATATCCTCTTGATTGGTAGGTCAAGAGGGGAGCAGAGAAGACATGAGAGGAGGAGGGTAATGAGAAAGTCAAAGAGAGAGAAGGAAGACATGACGTACCCAAGAAAGAAGAGCTAATCCTATCAATCCACCACCATCATGAGAAGCAAATATGATTCCAGCTATGATCCAAATCACCGCATTTGCCAATATCTCACCAAACAACAAAAGACTCGCTCTACCTAAAAGAGTCAGTCTACGGGGGTTGTTCACCTTGTAGAATGACCATTTAGGAAAACAAGAAGAGAATGAGAGCATGAGTATGTCATTGGATCATGGGTAAACCGAGAGTCTTTGAACAGACAAATTCAAAGAACGTGAGAAGGGTTGAAACTTCTTATGTGACGTCATACAGAACAACCTTCAAAATTGTGGGCATCTTTTCAAATACTGTACATAGTGAAACTCTTACTGTAAGAGTACTTTTTTCAAAACAATTTCATCATGATTACAGGATACAACAGACACTTTTACATGTTAAAAGAACCACCAAACATACAATCAATTATACTGCCCTTCATTCTTCCAGGTTCCAGAAGGATCAGCAAAAAACCTCAAAGCATTATAACTTTCTCCTTTCTTCAATGCTTCTTTCTCCATCTTTTTGGTCAAACGTTTCATAGTATTCCTCATCGCATCACCTTCTTCACCTAATATTGTATCGATCGCGTGTTGTAATTCTCTTTTCACAGCTAGAGCAAATCTAGAGTATCTAGGTTTGTTTGCGAATAATGGGTTGTATATGATTTGTTCGAGTGTGATACCGATTGGGACGAATTGAGTGAAGAAAGTTGCATTATGGATTTGGTCTCCACTTCCTGGCCAGAATACTGAGGTGAGCGAAGAATTCGCATTTATTTGTACACAATCACACCGTCATGACATACCAACTTCACCCTCGACGTGAAAATTATCACTCTCGAGAATCTTCCGATGATGATGATTCGCTTGGGAGTAGGTCAGTCACAGGGTAGCAGCGGAATCTTCGAGTGGGGATGTGAATGAGTTTCGTGCGAGGAGATGATGAATGGGATAAGTTCATTCGCCATCCATCAGATTAGACAAGGATGAGAGAGTCTCAAGAGTTGGAGAAAACAACTTTGTGACTCACTTAAAGGTACTCCTCCTCTTATCCCCTCCATGATACTTACCAAACCTCCATGACATAGAAATCCCATCGTGGCTGGATGCGACAGTATTCCGCTTTGAGGTGCCCATAACATATACAACCCTCTTCCATTCGATTTTCTCACTTTTCTCTTGCACATTCTTTGTACATGTTCGGGGGCGTTACCTCTGGTAAGAATGTATCGTTGACCCGACTCGTGCAACAATTGCAATACCGCTTCCAGCATATGAGTCGGGGGAGCAAAGAAGAGTGTACCAAAACTATCATTATCAGTCATTCTTCCCCATGTCAAGATTCTCCCAGATATGAAGACCAATGATGGGGAGATGAGTAGCAGGATAAGGGACAAAAAAACACGATCTGAGAAAGACATGCTCACCTGATGTACAAAACGCTTCGCGGTCCGTCCTCCCTCAAAGCAGTCTCAAGAAACCGGCCGACGTGTGAGTCAAGATCCGGAGGAGGGTCCAAATGCCGAGGAGGAAGTAGTGGACCGAAAAGATGTAATCTTCGAGAAAGACTCCAAGGTTCGAACGAATTTCCTCGGTCACAGGTACAACAATCTTCTCCAAGGAAAGAGGGCCAGTTGGGATGAAGGAACATGCTGAAGTCTTTGAGATAACGCTCGACGGAGGGCTCGCGAGCCAAGTTAGGTCCTACTGTCATGTCAAACGTGAAACCCACTTGTCCGCAGGGGTGAACTCACCGGTACCGGACTGTTTGTCGCGATCGGCTACGTGTGAGTGAAGGTCTACCCGTGACGTCGTAATGGACATCAGACTCACAAGAAGAAAGCAAGGCATGCAGCTTTAAGACTTCTTCCAAACTCCCGTACACCTTTGATCAGCTCATCCATGCGCATCAGCGTCCCCACCCTTGTTCCACTTTCTGAGCGAGAGAGGCAACGGGGATGAATCAATTCGTGTCCACTCACATATCTTTCCAAATCCTCATAGTCCGGTTGTAGCCTATGATCCAAAGCATACCTACAATTCTGATGGAAAGCACCATAAGGACCATGAAGATCTTCCGTCATTGTCCTTTTCATCAGGTCATATTCTTTCGCCGACCTTGAGGACTCACCTCGCAAAGTAATGAGGACTGAGTTCGGAATAACAAATCAGTTTCGGTCGCTTCCTCTCGTCTATGATAGAAGCCGCATTCATCCTCAAACAAAACCTCACCGCTCGACCTCCCAGAGCAGAGTCTAAGATGGTCATGTTGGGTGATAAAGGCCAAGGCTCTATAGTTTTCCCTGTGATAAGATCATCAACAGGTTCCTTTGCCAGAACCTTAGGGTAAATCCGTTGAAGTTGTTCGTATACCATACTCTGTCGACTGTAGAAATCAGGAATGGTCGTGTATCCATGATTCGGTTGATCTTGTCCGATGGGTATATGAACGATTTTGATTCGGTTTTGGTCTATGAGATGATGAGACATTTCGATTCGAGCTAAGGTTTGGAAGCATGATGGAATAAGAAGGGTACAACATGTATCAGGTTCTACAAAGTGCATTCCGGCAATGAGAGCGATGAAGGATCGAACGTGATTCCATCTGCATATCAGCAGCGTCAAGTGATGTGCTCCACCATGAGCCTTCACGAATATAAAGAAGTCTATGTGACATGGTGAGATGCCATCAAGGATAAAGAAAGATTTTATTTAAAAAAGAAAAGACAGAGACGTACGCTGCGTGAGGTACCATGAGAAAGACGACAGGATCCAATTGACCATAATACCCCTCATCATCTTCATCGTCGTCTTGTAACAGAAAGGTCAGTGGGATGGTAGCTGTATTCTGTCGACGGACGGTTTCGTGCGCCTCGGCTCCATCTGAATGAGATGATAGACGTCGACCAAGCACGGGGGAACGCGGGGGTCGTTGCATGATAAGATGGCCACCGATGGAGGCACGACTTTGGTAGGTTCTGGTCAGCTGAAATGTGATTGATGTGAGTGAGAGAGGGATCAAGAGACATAGTGGAGGAATGCAACGAGGTAGACTTAGACCTGCGAGTAGTACCGTTAACTGCCGTCACATGTCATACTATTGCGTCAGAGTGGTTAGCTGTCGACTGGCCAGACTGTTCTCCCCCTCGTGATCGCTCATGAGCCTCTCGCGATCGTGATGTGAATGTAGAGTAATTGAGTAAGTTATCGACGAAATCGACTTCCCGGACACGGAATCAGATTCTTGGGAATTGCTCTGACACGCTTTAGATGACTTAAGGTATGAAGTAGGTACTCAGCTACTAGCTACATTATCAGATGCGCTACTTGTAACAGCTCACGTCACTCAAAGCGAGGTCAGCGATGCCTCCTCAGTTCTGGAAGCCCGGGACCGCAGCTCCTGGATCTTCTTTAGACAGAGACACCGAGACAGAAGGTTCTCTTCTCCCTTCTCTCAATCCTCAAACGGCTCATCTATCCCTTGACGCTCAACGACAGAGATTGCCAATCTACAAACATAGAGAAAAACTTCTTTGGTGTGTTGAGAAATACAGAGTGGTCATCGTTGTCGGTCAAACAGGTTGTGGGAAATCTACTCGTCAGTCTCATTTCCTAATGAATTGCTCCTTCTAACACCTACCACAGCCTCTCACTGTCCATATCTCTCTCTTACCATCCCGTGGTCTACAACTCCATGTTCAGATAGGAAGGTTTACTGATGCATAGAAATACCTCAATATCTGCATGAGGTAGGATGGACGTCCCAAAACCTCGTCGTTGCTTGTACTCAGCCCAGAAGGGTAGCTGCAACATCAGTTGCCACTCGCGTAGCTGAAGAAGTCGGAAGTGTGCTAGGAGATGAGGTGGGGTATTCCATTAGATTCGAAGATCTATCAAGTCCGACTCGGACGAGGATAAAGTATATGACGGATGGGATGCTGTTCAGGGAGTGTATGACGGATCCCTTGTTGAGTCGATATAGTGTTATCATGGTGAGTCCAATTGCTGTCCCCGCTTCCTGTGCCATCTTTCAAGATTCAGACTCCTCTCTATTCGAGATGGAAGTACATCCACACTGCTTCATACAAAGATTAGTCTGTCCGGTTTGAATTACCCCTTAGAACTCCGCAAAAAAGGATGGGAAATTGACGAATTTGGAACTGATGACAGGTGGACGAAGCACATGAACGAGGTGCATATACCGATCTCCTTTTGGGGTTATTGAAAAAGTGGGTGTCCTACTGAGAAAAGTCTGGTACTGACGTCAGAATCATGCGTAAACGTCCTGAACTGAGAGTCATCATTTCGTCCGCGACTATCGACGCGTACGTCTTTACCATAACCATTCTCATTCCGAGCCCTGTTGACCATCAGAGAAGACTTTTACGAATATTTCAACTCGAACTCCGACCATGCCGATCGATCCAAAGATGACGCCATCAGTGAGCTGAACTCTCTTCGCAACACATCCCGTCTGACCAAGTAGTTGTCAGTCTCGAAGGTCGCATGTTCCCCGTCGAAGTCTGTTATCTCAAGCAACCATGTGATGATTATTGTGCAGCCGCCGTTCAAACCGTCTTTGACATTCATCTGAGGGTAAGGTCTTTCCATTCCGACTCTTTCCTTTTATTAAGGAACAGGAACCCTCAGGAGATATTTTGGTTTTTCTTACTGGAAGAGAAGAAATTGACTCGGTGATACAACAAGTTACCGATCGTCTACAATCGTATGTTCTTCCTTACGCTCACAATCAAAAAGCTTGTTAGCCTGATATGTAGTTTACCACGTGCTGCACCTCAAATCCTTCCTCTTCCTCTCTACGCGACCCTTCCTGCGGAAGAACAAGCCATTATATTCGAACCTCCACCTCGAGATACCCGTAAGGTTATATTCAGCACCAACATCGCCGAAGCGTCCGTCACAATTGACAATATCCGATATATCGTCGATTCTGGTTTTGTCAAATTGAAAACATTCAATCCTAGAACTAATATGGATGTCCTCACTGTCACACCATGTTCTTTAGCTTCTGCCAATCAACGAGCTGGTAGAGCAGGCCGAACTTCTGCCGGAAAATGTTTTCGTCTTTATCCAGCTTCTATGTTACCTACTCGGAATCCCAGATCTCCCATGCCACTACAAACCCCACCGGAGTTGACAAGATCAGATATCAGTTTGTATCTCTTACAACTCAAGGCTTTGGGGATAGATAATGTTGCCAAATTTGATTTTCTCAGTCCACCATCTAGCGAGATGATGATCCGCGCTTTGGAATTTTTGTATTGTCTAAAAGCGATTGATGATGAAGGAAGATTGACAAGACCGTTAGGGGAGAGGATAGCGGAAGTTCCTTTAGACCCGATGATGGCTGCTATCGTGAGTTGCCTATCATGTCGCCAATTCAAGTGTATGGACTAACGGTCTAGTTGTTGAACTCTGCGGCGTTCAAATGCAGCGAGGAGATCTTGACTATAGCTGCTATGACGTCTGTCCAAGTGAGTTTGAATCCGGAAATGGAATATGAATTCTGCTGATGAAGTAGGACGTGTTCATCCAACCTTCGGGAGGTATGAAAGCTACTATGGCGGAATTGGAACGACGAAAATTTACCGCTGAGGAAGGTGATCACTTGACTCTTCTCAACGGTGAGTCATCTCCCGAATGCTGACTCGGTGTCTACCTACCCTCACTGCCTCGGTTCCTCCCTCCCCGCGCTTTGAACTTTTGAGCTCTACCCTTCGATCGTATCCCCTTGGATGCGGAGATTGCTTCTTCAAGGATGAATCGCTGACCTCAGCTTACAACGCATTTACCAGATTTGGCGCAAAAGACAAATCATGGTGCGGCAACCATCGGTTAAACTTTAAAGCTCTTTCGAGAGCTATGAGTATCCGGAAACAGTTGAAAAAGTATTTAGAAAGATTCGGAATAAAGATACAGAGCTGTGAGGGCGATGTGGTAAGATTGAGGAAATGTTTAGTTACTGGGTATTTCAAGGTGCGTTCATTTTTTTTCAGAGTCATTCAACATCCTCTCAAATGACTAAATCGGACGAGGAGTAGATCACATACTGACCTTTAGAACGCAGCTAGGATGATGCCAGACGGATCATATCGCTCCGCAAGGGAGAATGCCATACTTCACGTCCATCCTAATTCCGTAATGTTCACTAGACAACCTTCGACGGGATGGGTGATTTATCACGAGGTCGTAGAGACTACGAAAAGGTTTATGAGAGATCTGACCGTTGTGGAGGAAGAATGGTTGGTCGAGTTAGCGTGGGTTTTCGATGCTTCTCCTTGCCCCTCAATTCTTCCTTTTACTCTTATCCTATACCTGTGTCTTCATCCTAGGCGTCGAGCCTCAGTTTCTTTACTCAACTTTTAACACGCGTTCACTCTTGAGTCGTGTCGCTCATCTATTTCCGACCCGGGAGGGAATCAAAGCGGTGAGAGGGATGCAGTGGTGGCGAAGGAAGATAAAAATTCAAGTAGTAGGTTGACGATGCTGATTGTCCAGACCACATTACTATCAATTCAAAGGTGGGGGAATCAAGAAACATTTCAAAGATTAGATCTATTCTCGCCGTTTTCGTCTTCTTCTTAGTGTCGTGGATCTATCAAAATCCTATCGTCACTTGTGTTGTAGCCAGTAGCGAAAGTGCATGCATCCTCAAAAATGAAATGTTATGACGGAACCTGATTTTCTGCACGCAACTACCCCACGCCGGAATTGACGATTTCACTTCTTTCCATCCATCCATCCCTCCCTCTACTCGGCTTTCACTCTATAACTGTTAGTCACACTTAGCTTAGTAAAACTCCTACTCCATCATGACAACCCTCAACCCTTCTCATCTACCTATACCTGGTTCTTCCCGCGGTCAAGCAATCTACGATCCTTCTTCTTCCCGAGATGTTTTCCCTTCGATGGATATGGACCATTTATCAGATGATGATGATGAAAGAAAAGGTAGAAGAGAAGGTAGAAAGAGGGTTAGGGGGAATATGCCTCCTCTACCTGATTTGAGATTTGAACAAGTAAATGATTTCTCTCTTCCCTCTTACTCTGCTTTTTTACCCCAATCACTCTCTTCCATCTCTCTCCTATTTCTGACTTCAGATCTGCTTTATCTGCTTTCATGCTACTACTTTATTCGTTCACTTTCTGACCCAAACCAATACTCGAGTCCATTCCAAACTTTTTTACTCATTCGTATCTTTATTCACACCTTGAGTATATATAATGTTTTTGGTAACAGTTCGAACATTCTCATGACTCGCATTGTAAATGACACATTGTGCGGAATAACTTGCCCAAGGAGGAGAAGGAGAATAAATCTTAATATCTTAGTCATACCTTCTTTCCATCCGACCTTTCCTTCATCCTATTCCTACCGTTCAGACAATCTCAGAGAAAGGTCCCATACCTTCTTCAACTGAGAAAGAAGAAGAATTGGATGTTGGGTTGGTGACTGGTGCGGAAAATGACGAGGTTTTTCATTGGGGTAGAAAAGTCCGAGTGGATTGGGGCAAAGTTGGTTGGATAACTTTTCGTGATCAAGTAAGTTGATTTCTATCCTTTCAACTCTTTGAACAGCTGTCTTTATGATCACTTCTCGCCCTCGTGTCCTTCCATCAGATGAATCCATATTCTCTCCCTTCGGCAAAAAGTCCTCACTTTTAATTCATGTCATCCGCTCAGATGTGTATTGCCGTGTTACAAGATTGAAGGTGTAAGGTGCGAAATGTTTCATTCTACCTATCATGGAATAACTACTATATGTGCAAAAGGGTAATTACCAGCGAGGATGCGGTGAACGATGTCACGAACGAAGCAGGAAATGGAGTTGAGAGCTCATCTCAGCTTATTTCACCCTTGATACAAGGTGCTCTTTGGGGTTGGGCAGGTATCTTCCTATCCGCCTCGTCTATGTATCTCCGCTCATCCCTGTTCCCCGCTTCTCACCTTCGGAGCAGAGATACCGGTCGGGTGGTCGGTGGTGGTGGTGGCGGTGTGGCTCAAGCTGGGGGAGGCGAAGTGGTGGGGAGTGGTCAAGGGTGGTGGAGACGATGGGTCAAAAGTTTTGCGGGGGGTTTGGAAACTTCCACTACTATTTGATATCGTCACCCTCACTTTCTGACGCAATTCCTTGAGGTATTGCACAACGGTGAATAATGCATGAAATACATACACAATAGATGGATTGGGCATATGAGATGTTGAGACAATCATCGGGGTTATGTTCATATAGAATGGTCTTATCTGGTACATGTTGTCGTTGCTGCGTGGGTGGTAATCTTGCGAGGGAATCCGGCCAGTGAGACGATGTTACTATGTTGATTTACTGGGTGACAGACTCAATGCCGATGATCCGATGACCTTGGCCAAGTCGGAGATCTCGGTATGATCGGCAGAATGTTGCATTCGATGTATCCAAGAACATATTCCATCTGAATTCAGCCTCAGACCACGCGCTGTCTTTTTCACAAAGGTTCACAGCAAATAACCCATCTTGCTTTACTCAACTTGGAGATCAAAGAGAAAAAACATATAGGCTTCAAACCCAGGTCTGTGTGGTAAGATAGGAGGAATGAGAACAACATGAAGTAAGGGGTCAGTGATACAGGTGATGGGCATAAGAGAGTTGAAAGTCGAGTCGTAATCGATTGACGAGAGAGATAAAAGTCAGAATATAGATCACTCACCCGCTTCTACAATCATCTCCCCTCCATTCTGACTTTTCGGTCCAACACTTCCCACATGTCCAAAATTCTTTCCTGGTCCATTCTTCAAACTGGTCCATGTTCGCGATAACAAACCTCCGAGATCCTTTTCGTATTCCTTTTCTTCACCCTTCTTTGAGCCGGCTAATTTGGAGCTGAATTGTAAAGCGGTGTAGAGTGATAATGACGGATTTGCGTAGATGGGATAAGGGGAGTTGGTCAGGTCTTGATAAGCTTGGATAGGTTGGTATGAACCGCATCCTATGATAATGACTGTTGTCAGCATTACGTTCACTCATGCTTCACTCGTAGCTTGAGGACAGATCATTAATACGGTTTGTAGATAAAGAGTCCGTTTCGACACAAAAGGGGAATATGAAGTCATTGGAAAGTTGAGTGTGAGTAGACGACTTACTGGAGGTGCCAGAGGGTAAAGACGAAGGGGGGATCTGTTGCCCCAGTTGAGACGTATAAGCTTGACAGTTACCACACCCTGTCATCAGTGAGATCTAGGTGACGGGTCAAGATCTCGTCTGACAGTACGAAGTAGCGTCTCGACGAAAAAGGGGGGGATGAACTCACAGAAATGTCGAATGAAAATGACCACCATTCTCTTGTCTTTCACCAGATCACCAAATATGATCTTGTTCCCCTCCTTGTCAAATACCTCCGACTGTCTGACCTTGTCCCACGTTACGGGAGATGGTAAGACGTCAGCCCCGATGGAATGACTAGGATCTTGCATGAAGAAAAAGGTGTTGAGCAGTGGTTCTGCTGGTAGGCTACGATATACCAGTACGGATACAGACGTATGAATACTCGTAGTCACGAGTCGTTCGAACACACGACCTGTTCGAACACTCCTCTGCGCTGACGCCCGGTAGGTTTTGGTGCCTAGAAATTCGTCCTGCTTGAGATCAGAGGCTGTTCGAAAGGTTCGTGTGTTCGAGCGTCTCGTGTTAACGAGTACTCATACAGACAGTTGTTGGTAGGCTTCGGGTTGCCGGGGCGCAGGGCTCGCTTGTAACATTTCCGACGGGGATTACGGAGCCCCACATTCCGACGGAATTAAAATGAGGTCATCGCCACTGCAATTTCCGTCCACCCACCTCTTCGCAACATCTTCCTCACCCATGTCCACTTCCACTCCTCTACGCATGCCTCTAGGTGTACGTTATGATGATCTTCCTCCTCGACCATTATTAAATCATCCCTCTCCAGGACCTTCTTCCCAAGAATCATCCCCCAAGAACAAGCACAAAGGTTTGGGGAAGCTACGATGGCATCTGTCTTTAGGGGGGAAGAAGAAAGAAGAGCAGATAAAACCTCTTTCACCTACATCAAACCTCCTTGGACCCTCTAAAGATGGACACGAGAATGGAATCACGAATGACTGGAACATCGATAGTGATCCAGAGGATGAGGGACAAGATTCGTATAGCTGGATAGATCCCAGTGTCGTTGGTACAGACGGACTACGAGTAACGGTGAGCGAGCTCATGCATAAGACCAAGTACATTTGCTGATATCACTAGCCCCCCCAATCCGATGCATCTAATCCACATCCGCCACTGCTACGAGATCATTCACTCCCCTCTTCTCTTCAAGGAATTCTCACACCTCCTTTGCCAAGCCGGTCAACGGTCAGTATTCAACCGAAGTCACTTGTCACCTACTAATGATTCAGAACCAATCGGGTAGACCTCGCTTGAACCCAAACGATTCATACCAGCTTTTACTTTCTTACCAATCAGCGTCGTACTCTGATTCCTCCGGCTCACATTCCGGTCATGAACCTGCATACTGTCACAATTGACGTCCATGACCGAACACGGAGGCGACATTGCCAATTTGGAATGGCACGAGTTGGTCAACCCTCTCCTTGTGCAATCCCTGGAACAGAAAGAGGTTCGTCGCCAGGGTCTATGGTGGGAGTTGGTACGTGGTGAGAGAGAATATGTTAAAGATTTGCACACGATAAGCGAGGTAAGCGGTCTGCCAATGACTGGTCATGGCTTACTGACATGTCAGGTGTTTATACAACCTCTTAGAACTGCAGACCAATTGTTGTTCTCATCAAAAGAAAAATTAGATGCTTTCATTGCAGAGGTATTTAGTTCCGTTCAGGCCATACAAATGGCCCATATCCGTCTCCTCGATAGACTTATGGAGAGGCAAAGAGCAGAATGGCCGTTAATTACTTCCGTTAGCGATCTACTGCTGGATTCATTTCTGACCTCTGCGGAGTTATATGAACAAGTAGGTCGAACAGCTGGTCAACCTTCACAGAGCTCATTTGCAGTATATGAAAAACTACCCATTTGCCGAATCTCGGGTTAAGAGAGAAGTCTTGACCAATCCGGGGTTCCAGCAATTTCTGAAAGAGCGAAACAACATGGAACTCACGCGGAGAAGGGACCTCGTGAGTGACGTCGATTGATTTAGCTGACACTTCAGTCAGTCTTCCTCTCTAGACCTCTCACCCGTCTGCCTAGGATATTGTTACTCCTCGAGGCAATCTTGAAAGTCACCCCCGTGGACCATCCAGACAAGGAAGCGATACCCACCGTGGTAGCGGTGCTCATCCGAGTAGTGAGAAGTAGCCAGGTCAGGAATTTTCTGATTGATCAATTCATCTTCTGATCCTCTTAGCCCGGGATCGAGAGTGCGGAATCCAAGATAAAACTTTGGAACGTCGCTGAGCGGCTTCTGAACAAAAAGGGGGAGATCGTAGTAAGCTGGTGATATCGGATTATTTGTATAGCTAATGATGAAGGATCTCGAGCTGGGTGACCCAAAGAGAAGCCTTGTTCATTCTGCCTATGTTTTCCGCAGAGTTCGTAGCGAGACAAATTGGCATTTATGGTGAGCTTCACCTGCGGCATTGTCCTCCACTTCGAAGGCCTGCTGATAGTCAGGCAAGACTTGCATGCTTTTCTTCTGGACAATTATCTCCTTCTCACGAGAGATGAGGAGAATGGGAAATATGTCATTGTCTCCAGAGTATGCCAGCTTTACCTGTCTTTTCTGCAGCTGACCGCTAGCCTATTCCATTAGACATCTTGGAGCTTGTTTCCGCTGATGGAGCACCCGAGAGGCGGTATGACTTCATCACACAATATCGTAGACGGTCAGGTGGTGAACAGTGAGCATCATAGTGGTGGATCAATTTCTTACTGATGTGATAGACTTCCTGCTATCGGACCAGAAAGGTTAATGTATCCCTTTACCATCTCTACTGGGGCTCATGGACGGACGTATACCTTGTGCACGGCCACTGAAGCTGCGAGGTGAGCGTCAACACATCGCATCATTCGTTCCAAAAGCTGATGATCAGAGAAGAGTGGAAGGCCATGATTGAGAATACAAAGCGCCTTCGACAGTTTGATCTGGAGAGTAACCGTGTGCGTTGGCCTCATCTTTCTATCAAGATAGTAGCGCTTATTTACAGATATTCGCTGTTCATATCCTTCACCTACCATCGATCGTTCGTGATCCCATCACAACGGCAGAGACATTCACTTGGTTAGACCGAGAAACTTTGGCAGTAGCTAGTGCCAGTTCTGTCTGGATCGGTTGGCGGCGTGATCCTGTCTGTGAGTATCTACCATCCTGTTATCTACATTTGACTGACTCTGTAGCGTATCAGGAGATGATCAGATTTGCCACTGGCACGATAACCACTCTCACTATCATCCCTGATTTCCCTTGGTTACTCGTACTTCGAGCTCATGCTTTGTACGCTTATAACTTGGCGGACATGCTACCAACGTTCAGCCCTTCAACTTGGCAAATGAAGGGAACGATACAAGGCGAGACAATTAGCGCTCCAGAACATGTCGTGGCTTTTGTCAGAGTAGGGAAGATGAAGGGTCGTACTCTCATCGTCTACGCTGTTCATTCTCGGTGAGTTCCACCACTTCTTTCAATACTCTTTCCACATGTCACTCATCTAAACGTTTGCGATGGATGTTGATATTACAGCAACTCCCATTCCACCCTTTTGAGCTTTCATGAACCATTGTATCAAAATGATCCTCATTCTCCTGCATTCAGACATTTCTCAACTTTATCAGTATCAGGTTACGCATCTGAAATCCTATTCTTTCGAGTCACCATCACTGCCGTCACGGAGAAAGGTTTTGTCGTTGTCGAACCCGGTAATCCGAACCAGAATTATCTGCCCCATTTTCCTCATGACGTAGCTCAAGATGCTCCAGTGGTCAGGTTAGCAAGTCATGGAACTGCTTTGGGGATGTATCAGGTTAGAAAGGAAGAGTTTTTGTTGGTGTATGATTGGGGAGGCTGTTATGTGGATAAGCGTGGGTTTTTCACCTTTGCACTATCTTTGATTCCTTCTATTAATGGATGTTCATCATACTGATGATCAGTCGGCACAGTCACCAGAAACGGTGTCATCCTCCGATGGAACGTCGCTGCTTCCTACTGCGTCTACCGTGATCCTTATCTTATATTCTTTGACGACTCGACAGGTCGGGCGGAGGTCCGACATGAACCAACTGGCAGATTATGCGAAGTGACAGAAGAGAATGGTATGAAAGCGTTGAGATTGGCTAGGAATGATCAAGCGATTTTGGCATTGGGATCGAGAGGGTTAATCCAACTTGTTGAGGTAAGTCTCGGGTCGTTGGTTTTGTTCAAAGCTAATATGATAGACGGTAGCATTGTGAGACATTTCCATAAGATTTAGCTGTGTTTATGTAGCATACTTTGATTGTTGTTTGCATGATGAATGTTCAATAGTGAGTTAGAGATGGAAAAATCATTTGGAATGAAAGGTGCCTTTTTCAGAAATTGCGACCAGACTAAAGACGTTGTCCCCCGGGTCACCTCATCCACTGAACGACCTGAATCCTTCCCCCTGCCTAGAGGGCTTGGATTTTTCGCAGATCGCGTACAGATAGACCGAGGAGAACAGCAATTTATGGTCCGCGCGGGGTAACACGTGATAACAGTAACTCAACCTCCTTTCAGGCACCGATCAAACGTGTTGTTCACGAACGTGCGTCTTATCATGCTCCTATCAAATGTCCCGGTGTACCGGTGTCTTAACCAATATCACGTCAGTCTCTCTCACTCCGCCCTTTGCGGCATCTCCTATTCTCCCAATGGAAGGTCCAGCCGGACATTCCCGGGTGATTAGTGGTGATCCGGTGAACCGTGGACGGTGGACGGCAGGTCGAACAGCATGATGCCAAGAACGTGTGAAGCTTCCCCACTTGCTTGATTCAGTCTCGCCTCTACCTCGGTATATCCCCCTTAACGTCTAACCCCCTTCCGTCTGCTCACGTCACCCACGAATTACAGACCCACAAAGGGATACAGGGTAAAGGTAGCGGACGGAGATACGTTCCCTGTGACCTGTAGCCTGCAGGTCTTCCTCCAGGGCTCTTTTTTCTGCCGACTACTCCTAATTGACAGCCATTGGAGCGATTTTTTCCCCTCCACCTCAGATACTTAAAGCGTGGTCAAGAAAGTGTGGAACTTTTACTCGATATTCTTCTTCATCTTTCTTCTGA
The DNA here is from genome assembly GCF_000271645.1 of Tremella mesenterica DSM 1558. Taxonomy (NCBI): domain Eukaryota; kingdom Fungi; phylum Basidiomycota; class Tremellomycetes; order Tremellales; family Tremellaceae; genus Tremella; species Tremella mesenterica. The sequence goes on from NW_006711229.1 coordinate 1,110,281, forward strand.
TCTTGAAGATCAATTTTGGATAAACGAAATTCAAGGAGGAAAGATAAAAGATAAAAGATTGAGAAATGTCTTTGGAAGGTGAGAAACATCATGCCAGTGTGGCTATAAGTGCGGATGAACGTAGAAGAGCTGCTTTGGCAGAGATTGACGAGGCCAAGTTTTCGTATGTCTCTTCATCTTTTCTCCCGCTCCACACTTGATTGAACTACCCATTTTATCGTACATCTATCCAGTGGATCCGTCTGGTCTCTATGGGTGCAATGTTCATCATACGGTCAACATGCGGTGGATGGTAGATAAGAGAAGGGTCTAGGAACGTGACAGTTGCCGGAGAGGAGACGCAAGCTGACTCGCAGTTGGTTTCATGTCAAAGCATGTATCGTCGCTGGTGTTGGTTTCTTCACCGATGCTTGTGAGTTTACCAACGTCGTGAGGAAAGAGGCTTATGTGAAGACGACATTTTCGGAATTTCTATCGCTGCTCAGTGAGTTCATCTCACCCTCAAAATCTACGAGGAGAGGGTCGCTCCTCTTTGCGAATCAAGGTGAGAGAAGACTGGATCACTGACAAAACAGGATGATAGGTTATGTCTACCACGCTGGAGGATCCAACACCTCTAACCAGGATCTTGGGATCAAAGTCGCTCATTCCGTCGGGACGGTGTTTGGACAATTGGCATTCGGTTACTTGGCGGATCATGTGGGTAGGAAAAGGATGTACGGGTTTGAACTTGTAAGTCTTTCGTTGCCAAATTCCTCAGTCATACTACGACCGGTGATCCTCACAGTCGTCAGTCTCTCACACTCGTGGTTTCTCACCTCGTCTCGGTCTCGTTACTCTTGGTTCTTGCGTCATGTTTCTTGGCCGAAGATGTCCACCTGACCGACAGATCATCATCATCATCGGGACCCTTGGTCAGGCTGTCGCTGGTCAAGCACCTGGCGTCAATATCTACGGAGTGTTGGTGATGTATCGCTTCAGTGAACACAGTTCGTTTGAGGAAGAGCAAAGAAGCTGATATGATAGTCATGGGCATGGGAATCGGTGGAGATTATCCTCTGTCGGCTGTGATCACCTCGGAGTTCGCCGCGAGACGTATCCGTGGTAGAATGATGGCTGCTACTTTCTCCGCTCAAGGATGGGGTAACTGTGAGTCCACCGAACTCTCTTCCCTGCCCCTATGACATTTCTTTGGCATTCGGTATTGCCTCTCTTCTCGATATCCTTGACTTCCTGATGTGTTCCGTGTATTTGGTCTTCTATTCTGAACATCCACCGGGCTAACTCATTAGTCTCATGCGCCATCGTCTCTGTCATCGTCGTCTCGGCCTACAAAAACTCCATCATCAACGAACCCGTCACTCATCTCCGTTCAGTCGACCAATGTTGGAGATTCGTCATTGGACTCGGTGCTGTACCCGGTGCCATCGCTCTTTACTTCCGTCTCACCATTCCTGAAACTCCTCGATACACCATGGATGTAGAACGTAACATCAAACAAGCCTCTCAAGACGTGGACACTTATCTTACCACCGGAACCTACGTTGTGGATCCTATTCACAATGTCGAACGTGCCGAAGTACCCGTCGCCTCTTGGTCAGACTTCATCCGTCATTTCGGTCAATGGAAAAACGGTAAAGTTCTCCTTGGAACAGCATGGTCTTGGTTCGCTCTTGATGTCGCTTTCTACGGTCTTGGTTTGAACTCTTCCGTCATTCTCAAAACCATCGGTTTTGGTACATACACAGGTGGAACGAAATCTTTCAACATTTATCAATCGTTATACAATGTCTCTGTGGGAAACATCATTTTGGCTGTGGGTGGTTTGATCCCTGGTTATTACTTCACAATGGCTTTGGTAGATTCTTGGGGAAGGAAACCTATCCAGTTAATGGGTTTCTCAGTTTTGACAGTAATTTTCGTTTGTATGGGATTCGGATATGATGCTATGCAAAAGACGGATAGTGGGAAGAAAGCTTTCGTGTTTTTGTATTGTATGGCAAACTTTTTCCAAGTGAGTCGTCGTTTCACTTATCCTGACATCACCGTCTTCCGCATCGTCTTTCCAGTGATCACTATCACTTCACAATTCATCAACCGTATCTTGCGAGTAACCAAGGAGACCAGAAGAGATTCGTTTTGACACATGTTTTGGAGTAAGAATGACATTTGCTGATGATAGAACTTTGGACCAAACACTACTACTTTCATCGTCCCCGGTAAGTTCTCCCCTCAGACACATGACATCTTCCACCATATACTAATATCCCAGGTGAAGTATTCCCGACTCGTTATCGTTCCACCGCCCACGGTATCTCCGCCGCATCGGGAAAAATCGGAGCTATCATCTCTCAAGTTGGTTTCTCACGTATGATCAATATTGGTGGAACTGGTAAATTCCTTAAACACATTTTGGAAATTTTCGCTTTGTTCATGGCTACTGGTATTGCTTCGTGAGTATTCTTTTTTCTGCTTTTTCTCATCTGCTTTTTCTCATCTGCTTTTTCCCATCTGCTTTTTCTCATCTGCTTTTTCTCATCTGCTTTCTCTCATCTGCTTTCTCTTACCGAGACCTCCTCTGTCCCCTTCCCGCTGCACGCTGCACGCTGTTCCCGGTCCATACACGACTGTACCTTCTCGTATGTGGGATCATAAGCATTCAACTATGACGTGTAATTGCCCTGCTGCTATCCAGGAGAAGGAACTCGATACTAATCCGCAGAACTCTCCTCCTCCCTGAAACCAAAAACCTCACCCTCGAGGATCTTTCCCAAGAAGAACAAATCGGTTTCGTCCGTGATTCCACCGTGGCCATGGCTGTGCAGGAGAAACACAATAGCCAAGAAGAGGGTGTTTCGCCTATGTGAACACATTTTCAGGGTTGGTATTTAGACCATTTCTTCTCACTCCTTAATTCAGCTTGAATGCATCGTGATGTCCTGTCGTTACTTTCACTTTTCTTCATTGACGAGATTTAAGAGAATCATTGTCCCCTGCAATAATTGTGATAGCAACTCATTTACACTCCTTTTGCCTCGGGATAGTTGATTACATAGGATAATTACATGCACAAAACAATGTATCAAACTTTTGCTAGATGTATTGAAATCATGATCGTCTCGTTGATTGTCGTTGTCTCGTAAGTTCAGTTTGATGGATCGTTGCGGAAAAGATCAACTTTATAGGAGGAAGTCTCAACTTTCAACGTAACTTTCTCTTCACCCACTCATCTTCCTCTTCCCTTCCATACTCCCTCACCTCAATTTCTGGAGCACCTTCTACCCGTCTCTTGATTTCACCCCTGAGCATCACCCCCAACCCTTTGGCACCTTTCCCAACCGTGTAAAACGCCCCAACTTGGGGCAGAGGGTCGGAACATAGTTGAGAGAGGGTTTTATGCCATCTTACTTGACTACATAGATGTGTTTCGAGAGCTTGAGGTAGGTGACCGATCTGATATCAATAATGCGTTCTCAAGACACCACATCATGTAGTCGTATTGCAACAGACAACACTGATACGTACACCATGGAAATGGAGATAATCGCTGTGTCCAAACATCGATAATAGGGAGGGAATCGTCATTTGTACTTGGCGCGCACTCAGGGTTCAATCGGACTATGTAGTAAGGTTGAAGATAAAAGAATACAGCCAAATGAGATATTTTGGCAAGACGGAAAATGACTTACAGGTTGGGTGGTACATGGATCCATGACTGTAATCTCCGGCGTGGAAGAAGGATTAAATTGCGCTCTTGACAAGATGTCTCGGAATAATGGTTGAGCATGAACCATGAGTCTAGTATTGAATGGACATCTTCGATCAGCTCACCGCTCCGTTTGATAAGGTCAGACAAACTCGAACGATCCAAGAACTCACGGCATGGGTACGTCCATAACTTCATTAGCGAGACCAAGTACTTGAAGTCTAGTTATGACTTGCGAAGTAGCGTCATGAGTCCCCTATTTCTGTCAACAACTTGTGTCCTACATATTATATAACGAGTGGAATTCCCAGTCAAGATGGACAGACCGGGAAAGTAGACAGTGGTACATGAGAAGGAAAATCAACATACGTAGGAGAAGAAGAAGAAGGCCGAGGAAGAGACAAAGAATGGTAAGGTGCGTTTGGACTTACCGTCACAACCAACACTTTACTACTGTTGATAATACCTGCTTCTGCCCATTCACCTTGTCCATCTTTCTCCCATTCCCTCTGCATCTCATGAATTTCATCTAAAATCAATTGCATAGCTCTTCTTCTTCTTTCCGGAGCCGACGAACTTTCTCCTTGATTCCCCTCCAAGGTCCAATCTTCAGGATGAGAAAGCGAATGGAATTGTCTAGCAGAAAGAACCGTGGTCATGAACTTTCTGTTTTCTCCTTCAGGTGAAGCAGGTAAAGAAGCGTACATCCTCTGCTATATCAACATAGTTCCTTGTTGAATATTCCGATTGTCTCCGAACTTCCTCACACTTCTGTTTTTGGTACAGAGGATGAAAGAAAACGACTTACCGCCAATCTAACACCAGTTGGAAGATCAATCCTTCCAGCAGCTACCAAAGCCGTCAGAGTACCTATAAATCCATGTCCTACTAAATGTGTCACTCCAGAAGGTATCAACCCCTCTCCATTGGTATGTTCCTGTATATAAATCAGCTCGTATACACTCTCGTCTTAGGTCGAGCTAACCTGTTCGCTCGCCAAGATGGCGATACTAGAACTCAAAATGAAAGCAGCTGTAACATCTGCCCGTAACATCAATTCATCCAACGTTCGACCTTTGACCCAACCTCTCATCCAACCTCTCACACCGCGAGTACCATGGAGAATACCGGCAAATTCTTCCATACCTTTTGTATCGTATAACAAAGAGGTATCGGGAGTCAAAAGCGCTTCGGATGCTTGTTCCCATATCGCTAAACTTGATGGAGTTGGGGAATGAGGTGTGTGGGGATATGATCCCTGACGTTAGAAGTGTAAACACAACAGTTTTGCTTTGTCGTCACTTATCATCTCCCTCCCACTTATAGAGTCTCTTCAAGGTTAGGGAGTTGGGAATTACTACTGAGACACGTAGTCAGGGACATGAGCCCAAGAAGGAGGGTTAAGAAGAGGAGAGAGAGGGGAGAAATGATATAGAAAAGATTGAAGATATGGAAAACACGCACAAGACCAGCGAACAAAAGCGCCTTACCACCTTGTCCTCCTCCCTCCGCTTTCTTCCTCAACCAAGCCAGCCAATCGGTCTGATTAGCGGTGGTGGAAGCTTTTCTTCTTGGATCCAAAGGTGGAGATGGGAACAATTTGGGAAATGAAACGAATCTCCTCTTCTGTATCCCTCCTCTCCAATTCTGTCCGTTCGTTTTGAGTCTAGGAGGCATGGTTTTTTCTTGTAACTCGCAATATGGTTTTCTCCATAGGGTCGCTCCTCTTCCTTATCTACCTATTTTGAGAGGCTTATCTGAGCTATCTCAGACAGAGTCGAAGAAATAATAATAATGGATCACCTCCGTCCCACGTTGCGGGGTTATGGTAGAGTAGAAAGGTGTGAGTTACCGGTTATTTCCATTAACCGGTCATATCTCTTCCATCGGATTTCTTCGGTCATACTCGAGTACTTTCTACCTTTCACGCGAACTATCCTTCACATTGCATGGACTAACTCTGCCACAGTGAAACCAAGGTATCGACAGAGCACATCATGGTAGATTTGATAGAGTTCAAAGTGTCCGTCCGTCATTCTTTCACAACGAGAAATGAGCTGATCGTCAAAAGTACAGGTGTCGTACAAGTTAGTAGTAGTCAGCCATCACAGGAGAATATGGCTTATGATAGGGAGTAAACTTTAGATCTTTCGTACAACGTCGAGCTAAAGATTTAGGATTAAGAGGTTGGTGTTGGAATCATCCTGATAAAAGTGTTGAGGGTGTGGTCGTTGGACCTTCAGATAATGTCAGGGCGTTGTGAGTTCATCTTCCCCTTGCATCTTTTGGTCATTCCGCCCCGGGTGAATGAAGAGATGGGATGGAGTATGAAGAACAGAGTTGAATAGTTGGAGAGAAGTAGGATTAAATGTGAGAAGTACTAAGATCAGGAAACGATATCTTGAACAAGGACCCCCTGCGGCGGAAGTACACAAAGTAGAAATGATGAAAGAGATATCAGGAGCGAGTGAATCCGACATTGAAGCAGCTCTAGATGGGGCGAAAGGATTTGAAGTCAGACGACGTTCTTTCAAGAAGTAGCTAGTAGCTCCTAGCCTGTAGCTGCGACTTAAATTCAACCAAGTGACAAAGACAAGTCAAATCCAACCCAACTGACAAAGACAAGGAAGACGAGTTTTGTGAAAGTTCTATGACCCAAACGAGAAGCGACGATAGACATGAATCAAATACAGTAGTAGAACATCTGTATCGAGTAGACATCATTGAAGAAGAGATGAGCATTGTGGAGACATATCCAGGTCAGGTGGGAGTAGTGTAATTTAGTACGAGATGAGCTGTAACACTAAAGATGACACACATTATGCATCAAAAACATTCCAAAGAACGCATCACCACATCTTCCCATGGTTTATCATTCTTGTCAACTTTGACATTCTCGATTTCTGTGATGACGTCCAATCCACCGACCGCTCGGCCAAATAATCTGCGATGCGTCAGCGTACACTTCATGCTGGGCTGTGGAAAGGCGGTCATGACAAGTTTGAAATGTCGCCACGAAAAGAGGAGACCGTCATTCATACTGAATAGCAGTGAAGGCCTGAGGGAGAGGACATTGTTGAAGTGTAAAAACTGAGAAGTGATCCGTTGCCAGATGCTGAGAGGACGACAGCAGCGAAACACATGGGAATTTAGAGGTAGGATAGACAGGACCGACATGCTGTCCAACTCACGTATGTTTGTCATCCAGCCATGGAGTAGGCACCGTAGTGATAAAGAACTGACTCCCATTTGTTCCCGGACCAGCATTCGCCATACTCAGAGTAAAAGGTCGGTCGTGTCTTGCCGAAGGGGAAAATTCATCTTCAAAATTCCCTCCCCAGATCGATTCTCCGCCTGTTCCATCGCCGAACGGACAACCACCTTGAATCATCTGTATGTGAGTCGTGATCTTTCCTTTCGTGATGTCTGTCCTCATACCACTACCAACAAACAGCTGCCATAAACATTTTGATGAACTGATGAGGTCTGAGAAGCAATGGCAGGTGGAAAATCAAGTCTCAGGGAATATCAGGTGATGATGTGAGTCTGAAAGGGAAGGAATAGAAGGAAGAGGAGGAGGGCTGATTTCATGAGCCACTCACAAACTTCTTGATGACTCGATGAAACACGAGATTATTATAATATCCTTTCTTGACGAGTTCCGCAAAATTCTCTACGGCCTTAGGAGCCGCTTCGGGGAACAACTTCAAATGTATATCTCCCATTGTGGTATGTATAGTAGCGTTCGTAGGGAGTACCTTAGCTTTGACAGGTTCGGAGACCATGACGGTTTGTTCTTCCCTTGTTGGACGTTCATTGAATACATCTCTTTCTCCTGATTTTGTTTCCCTTCACATCAGCTGACGTTCAACGCTTGGATAGCTAGACTTACTCCTGATCGCCTCTACCGAAAAGATAAAACCTTGATTTTTTGTAACCTGTCACGAAGAGATGCGGATCGCGTTGAGCTTTATCTTGCAGAAGAGGGTTGGCAGAAGCTACCATTGCCTACATTTCAACTTTAGTTCAAAAGAATTAGTGAAAAGACCAACCAATGTTGTGATTCCTTTCTTGGCTGGCGCACCTTGATATAATGCCAAATTGAGGAAACGTAAGGTTTCATCTTTTCCTATAACCCTAGCCACTTTGTTCGTCACTGTATTCACCACTGCACGTCAGCTTTTGCCATGACAAATTGTGGGTAAGTTGACCTTTGATGCCCAACATGGTGGGATATAAGATGAAATTGCCAGTTTCATCCCATACAGCATTACACGCTCTCAACGCCCCACCTGGTCCACTTTCACTTTTGTCCAACTCTCTCTCGATGGCTAATCGACGTCCGAAATCCATATCATCCAATTTGTAAACGGCCGTACCGGCTTGTTGCATCTCTGATGTCGCAGTGAGGGATTCGTCGTATGTCCTAGTGAGTTTGGCAGTGAGAAAGTTGAAGATGTGTACAGAGCGAGAAGGTATGGTGAGTGTGATGAAATGAGATGAATCAGGAGAGAATGTAATACAAGTTGGAATTGATTTGGTCTAAGATCAGTAACATGGCCCAGCTTGCGGGTACCCAGCGGAGTAAGTTGATCCAGACAGGGTATCGGTGGGGTGACTTAGCTGAAGATGGGTCAAACTCACTTTCTTAAATTGATATAAATCCGTAGACGATTTAAATTCCCATAATCCAGGGATAGGAGGTAAACCCCAGGGTTCGTTAGGTTGCCAATATTCCACGAACCCATCTTCATCCGCCGAGATGACACAATCGTATTTTGGTGTATACTGCTCATAAGCTTTGCTTTCCTCATTGAACTCAAATCGAAAAGAACAACTCACGGAGATGATATGTACTGGAGCTTTGTGTAACTTGATCAATTCATACAATGGTTTCCCATCCCCTCTCCCGTCGTAAATTCTTATCGCAGGTGAAGACACATCCGATACAGCCAACAAAGTCTGTCCAGTTCCTGGTTGATGTATCCAACAACAAGTCTTTGGTGTGAAAGGGAATTTGATGATATTTATCATATCTATCCCATTAGCCCCCCTTACCAAACTTGAAAGGAAGAATCAGACTTACCAAAATTGACAACATCAAAAACTCTTCCTTCCCCACTTTCTGACACAGTAGCATATAATACTCCGTCGTCTGAAGCAGAAGTTGCGACTATGGATTTGAGAGAAGTTCTGAACTGTTTGACGAATTCTATTCCTCTTTCTTGTTTCTTCCATATTTTAAGATACCCGTCGATGGAGGTGGTGAGGACAAATCCGGTTCTAGATCTTTAACACAGGTTCCAACTCACTCTTTCCAGGTAAGTCATGCGGACGCGTTCAAGATCAGGTGGAGACGAGGGAAATGGATAAGAGAAGGACACTTACTTTGTCATAGTCACCGAGTTCAAGTTGTCACGATGCATGAAAGACTTGTAATATCTATCAGCGTCGGGCAGATGGTCGAGGTATAATTTCTCGTGAGGTAAAACTTGGTGTCAGCAAACGTTTTCGTTAAATATAGGGAATGATTGACCTGCTCTTTTCTTCTTTCTTTTCTTGAGGGAAATCTCTCCATTGGAAGTGCTTGGCATAGGTCCAATCTCTTCATCTGAAGAATCGTCCATATCCCCAGAAGGCATTTCCAATTCTTTTTGTCCATTTTCTGCCTCAACACCGTTCTCTGCTCTTTCGGGAGATCTGGTATCATTCCCATTTCTTCCTCTTTTGCCTAGAGCCTGAGGAGGACTAGAAGGTCCAGCTTGTTCAGACATGCTGGTCGATTCCTTGGTGGGAAAGTTGAAACCTTCCACAGAGAGTGGTCATTGATGAGTGACAGGTGAGCCACAAAATCATTGCCACATTCGGGAATAGTCATAATGCCGACATGAGTAGCTTACTGTATGAGCTGCATTCACCCCCTTCCCGCCCACGTTGATTGAATGTACAATTCCCTCTTACTACGTTCTGCATCTCGACATTACTTCAAAAGAGCATTCACAAGCACAGCAATCAGAATGGGTGTAGAGATCAAGGTTATCACTCCAGGAGATGGTGTCAACTTTCCTAAACCTGGTAAATCATTCCCTTTCCCTCTTTTCCCCTTCCTCATGGCGATGATAGAAACGTGTCTGTACCTACCATGAGTATGGTAACAACGTGTCAATGAAAATTGTAAAAACAAAGCTCATTATCAGGTGACACTGTCAAAATCCACTGTAAGCACTCTTTAACTCTCTGTTCTTTCTGACAATAAAGACACGGGAACACTGCAAGATGGAAGCAAGTTTGATTCTTCCAAGGATCGTAACGAGGTATGTTTCAATACACCTCTCTTCGCTCTCCACTTTGCACTTCATCCCATATCCGTCTCCACTACTCTGGTCATGCTCAGTACAAGCTTTCTGTTTTGATATTGTTTCACTCCTTAGGCTTGATGGCGGAAGGGCGAAACTGATCAGGTAGCCTTTCGTCACGCAAATCGGCGTGGGCAGAGTGATTAAAGGTTGGGACGAAGGTGTGGTCAAATTGTCCGTTGGGACAAAAGCTCTTTTGATCTGTTCCCCGGATTACGGTCAGTTCATCTCTTCTCCTACCAATCACTGCTTCTGTTTTCGACTTTTGTCCCGACTGTCATATCACCTACTCCTGTACTTGCTAGCGTTTTTTCATCGTCTCTGATCTAGCCCAGCAAGGTCCAAGTAACACCCCGTATTTTTGCGATTGCAGTATAGTAAAGTGTTCAGCTTGCTGACTAGAAGCATACGGTCCCCGTGGTTTCCCGCCCGTCATCCCGGCCAACGCTACGCTCAACTTCGAAGGTCAGTCACTCTTCCCGCATGTCTCTAAAGTGTTCTAACTTTCTAGTCGAGTTGCTCGCCATCAACTAAGCGTGCGTATCAAAGGTGCGCGAGAAAGTCGGTAGAAAGAAGAATGTAGCAAAGATGAATGCGTCACTGATCATGCAAGTTCAGCCCTGGTGAAAATGCGTAGTACACATGGGCAAATAGACACCAAGCATATTTGCATATTCTCGATCACTGAGCAAAGACGAAGACTTATTCTTCTTCCTCTTCTTCCTCCGGGATGGTATCCTCCTCGATGAGATCGAAAGCGTTCTGGGGCACAGAATATAATCGCAGAATGGGCTATCAATCAGCGCAACTCGGGCATAACCTTGACGCTGAAGGTATGAAGGTATGAGGATTGGAATGTTATGATCGTACGAAAAGGACCCACATTGTTGGGATCTTTGACCAAAACATACTTGCCCTCTGGCTGTTTCAGAGCTAGATCCGCGATGGTACGTACGATACCCCATCCGTTAGACAAAGAGATATTCATCTGTCCTGCAAAGTCTCGCGGTTTGTATGATTGTACACCGACAATGACGTGTCTCGTGGCATCACGGGTGTTGGCACGGGCGATGTAGCTGGCAATCAGCACCGTTTCTAAGGCATGTTTCACCCCGTCTCCATCCAATTTACCATTGGAGTAGGCATACACAACCCATGTCGATTCTGGGGGTCTCACATTCATGTAAAAGAGGAGAGGGTGGAGGGCCAAAGGCGCTCAAGGGTGTTAAGATGTACAAAATCGAATGACCCACCCCATCTTCATCTGCTCGGCACCTGCCAGGATACCCTGCACCGACCACCTGGCCAACTTGGCATTATTGTTCTTGATCTCCGTAGCTAAGATAGCTCCTCTTTGCGTGTCAAGATGTTTCCTCCAATCCAATGCTTTAGCACCGCTACTGACCCTCGGATCAAATTCGTTCAACGCCTTGATAGTGATCAAATGATCTTTCTTGTCCAAATACGCATCTACCTCTGTCCTAACGACCACCTCAAACTCTTCGTCCTCAGCAACGGACAGGTCAAATTTCCTGTATCTGTACAAACACGACGCCAAAGGTTCCGTCTCTTCCTCTGGAGAGTAGAACGGATTTGGCGAGGGTGTCCAACTTTTGCCTTCTGCGATGACCTGATTAGCGAAGTTTTGATTGATGTATGTGGCTTCGAGCGAGAGAGATGAGGGTGAGTTGATATTGGACGGATCATCATCATCTTCAGGTAGAGAATCTAAAGCGTGTTCGTTTACTGTTATATAGTCGAATGGACCATTAGGACGTTTATCGAAGAAAAGTTGATCGCCACGACGGTCGAGGATGATATCCCAAGAGTTGACAGAACGAGACGCACACATGAGAACTGCGAGGATGGAGTCTGTGGCGAAGATTCGAGCGACTTTCTTAGCCGACATCTGGGAGTCAGCCTTTGTAACCCCAAAATATTGACATTACATTATAGACTGTAGAAGTTTGATGACGGACAGCGGAGAAAATTGTTAGAGCACATCTGGATGTTTTACAGAACCAGACATTTGACACTCACGTCGGCAATGATAGGATCGTCCGAAGTGGAGATATTGTATTTGAGCTTATCCACTACTTCCAATGGTTTTTCATTACGGGTGTTCGCCCTGTCATAAGATTTATCATAAGGCATCAAAGTCCCATGTGCTCCACTGACATGATCAGTAATTACCCGTCTACGATATCGCGCTGCTTACAGATCTTCCGGGGCATCGACGCTGAGATTGAGTTTTGCTAATCGAGTGAAGTCAATCTCTTCCAAAAGCCGCCATTCACTTCCGATCATAACACTGGAGTCTCTGATACGTTGGGGCTACTGCATCAGCACTACGTCCATGTCAACTCGAGCTTGATCTCACCTTGTTCCAATCCCCATACCCTCCACGGCCACGACCACGACCACCAAACCCACCCCTAGATGGATAGACCCCACCCCTACCACCTCTCCCCCTTCCAATCGTGAACCCACGACCACCTCGACCACCACGCATCATACCTCTTCCCCTCGTAGACGGCCTGCTACCGCTGTCAACGAGGGAGAAAGACTTGTCGTCGTCATCATGAATATACCCAAATGCGTTGGCTTCAGAGGCTCCGAAGGCTTCACGACCAGGACGACGAGTGTTCGTGTTGTAGTTGCGACGTCCGGGTGCACCTTCAGGTGCAGGTTCATGCCAGTCGGCGATACGGGTGATCCTGTCAGATTTTGAGAATGGGGCGTATGGGATGCTAAAGTTCCATCAGCACGGGCCAACTTTGTAAGAGAAATCATCGAGACATACTCTTTAAACTGTGCTGGGAGGGTAGAAGTCGAGGGACCCCATGATCCATCCTCGTTATCATGTACTTCTGGCAGCACAAAATCTAGCACCATCTTGATACTTTTATAGGGAGGAAGAGATCTATTGGCCAACCTGACTAAAGAAGCGAAGGGTCGAAACTGTTGTCACGTGATCCCGAATTGAGCAATCCCCCCATTTAAGTAAAGTTGAAGTCTAAGAGATTTTTGAACCGTCTTTCCCTCCCAATAACGACATCTCTGCTCATGATCCATCATGGAAGAGCCAATAGTCGACGCTGATGATAATCATCCGCATCGTAGACGTAGACGGGGGAAGGGAAAGGGTAAAGATATCAGTTCTTCTGGTATAGCTCCCGTTCCACCCTCCACTTCGGTTGAGGAAGAGCTGGATCAACCCCAAGCGGGATCGTCCAAGCTGCCTCTGACTTCAGATCAGGAAGTATCCTCGTTGGGAGCACCTGGTAAGGTAGTAACAAAAAGAAAGAAGTCAAAAGATCGACACAAACTGGGGGGTGAAAATTTTCCGGGTGATCCAAAATTTGCTGAATGGGAATGTATCCCCATCGCTCGTAACGACGTCTCATCTGTCCCTCCCATATGGTCAAAAGATGGCAAGTGAGGAATTCCATCGTTGTATCTTGCAGGAGGCTGACGAGGTAGATTCTTTCACGTAGTATCTGGGACTTCAATACATATTCACTCTTACTCAGCACCACACTTTCCTCGACTCTCGACTCTCTCAAGTACTGTTCGTGATGGTCATCAAAAGCCTATCACAGCACTCATTCTTTCCCCCATAAACCCGTTTCAACTCATCACCGCTTCCTTAGACGGAACCGTAAAAATTTGGGATTGGGTCGAAGGGAGGCTCGTGCGCACTATCCCTGTCGTCCAAGATGGGGGCGTACATCAATTATGTGCCGGTCAGGTTGGCGGGTCTTGGTGGTTGTTTCTCACGACGTCCACACGAAAAGCCAGTTCTAAACAACAAAACGGTGAGTTCTGAAACGGATCTGGTGTTATTCTCTGACCCTCAGGAGGGCTAAACTACCACATACACCGAATCCTTCTGTCTCCAACCACGAAGGAAAAGACCAACATTTCCATCGTTTCCAAATTGTCAAAAGCGCCAGTGGCACTTTTCATCTCCCCCCGTAACACCTATCTCGTCGCATTAGCTGCTAACAAGGCGTACACTTTTCGATTACCATCCAATCCGTCTCAAACGAAAGATTGGAATATGACGCAAGTCAAATTTGTGTCCAATCAAAATTTCACATGTGGTGCCTTTGCCCCTGAAAGTCTCCTCAATAAAGAAAAGGGTGAAGAATGGTTCGCCACGGGTGACGACCACGGTCTTATTCGTCTTTGGCATGGCTTAGACGAAGCGTTTCGGCAACTGAATGTTGCAGCCAGGTCCGACGCCACACCGGACTCTCTCTCCCAAACAGACAAGCGCCTTCCAACGACGTCATTGCATTGGCATGCCCATGCGGTGTCAGCGATCGCTTTCACGGGGACTGGAGCGCAGCTGTTGTCTGTGGGCGAGGAGAGCGTCTTAGTTCAGTGGCATCTTGCCTCCGGCAGACGGGAGTTTGTGCCTCGCTTGGGTGGGAAGCCTATTGTCAGTCTTAGCGTCAGACCGGGGACAAGGGGGCATGAAGAGGAATGGTGGGTGACAATGTTGGATGGCAGCACCGTCAGAGTGGGCTCCGCCTCGGGTAATATCAATAATGTTGGGTCAGCTATCAAAATAGGTACGTCTGACTTATTTTCACAGGCTTTCTGAGAGCTCATTGACAGATCCCTTACATCCACCCTCAAATCCTGGTCGATATCCCCTGGCTGTTCACCCAGCTAATGGCGCCGTTGTCCTCCCTTCTTCTCACCCATCCACTTTGCAATTCATCGATCCTGCTACGTCCGTGGTGTCCTTCGATCTCGAGGTGGCTCCGTCAAATCGCGTATCCAAAAGAGACGAAACTCCTCTTGATCCCGTGGCCGTGGAGCATGTCGTTTTCTCCCCCGCTTTAGATGGCCGGTCTAAATGGATGACTACTGTTGAAGGGCGAAGAGGAAACGATGACGAAGGGGGCATGGTCAAAACTCTCAAATTTTGGCAGTGGACGGGAGAGAAGTACGTACTCAACACAATATTTCCCCGTCCGCACGGGACGAGTGATGTGTCGTCTTTGTGTTTCTCATCAGTGACGAAAGCCCAAGTGGTAGCGGGACAGATGCCGCTACTGGTGACGACCAGCGTGGATGGAGAGGCGAAGGTATGGCATGCTCGTCAGGCTAGGAAAAGCGAGCAAGGTAAGTGGACCGGTCATTCCTCCATGCTCTGGCTGTGATGATTTACAAACACATTACTTCAGTCTTTCTGATCACAAATTGATGAACAAACGTACTGCAATACTGAGCCTCTCTTATCTGTGGATCGCCTAGAGTTCAGCGACATAGCTGATGATCAGGCAAAGTGTCCGTCCAAAAGAACCCAGCTGCCGAACGTGAGTCTAGCAATATCCCCCTGGTTTCTCATGTGCCCCAAGATGAGACAAAATATCAAGCTCAACAGTCCTACTATTGCTGCGGATACCCTTTCTTCAACCCTCTGAGGGCACTAAATCAAATCCAATGTCGAAAGACCCGTGCTGATCATCAGTCTATTGGTCTCTGCGTTCGACGTTCTCATATCGGTCAATGCCAATCTACTCCGCCTCCGTCTCAGCCGACTCGACCATCCTCGCACTTGCTCACGGACCTCTAGTCACACTATGGGACCTCTTCAGTAACGTTCTTCTTAGAGTGCTCGACAGCGGTGCTTTCGGTGAAAGTCAACGAGTGGGCTTTGCGGGACCTGAAAGTCGTTATCTCGTCTGCGCTGGTGCTACTCAAGGTTTGGCAGTGTGGGATCTGCTGATCTGCGAGAGTGAGTCTCTATCGTGCTTTCATTTTTTGAGATTAATTGATCTTGTAGCACTCTGGTCAGCTCCGACCAAAGCTCTAAATCACCTCTTTACATCAACATCATCCTCAGATTTTCAAATACTTTCTCAACCTGGAAGTAAACGAACCCTCATCACATCCTTTTCTCCAACAACACCCCGACCTCTCAGCACGACCTCCATCTCACAGACGTTCTCCGCCGTCTGTCAATCGCGAAACTCTGGCTTCATCGGAATTTCGTCAAATAGTACAATCTATCAATTCGGTCCGTCCATTTCTGCTAAGACGCAAGCGTCCCAGGTCCGTGCGGTCCAGCCGACGTCAGAGAAGAAATTATCGATATGGCAAGAGATGTTCGGAAAAGCTGCTTTCTTTGACGACTTAACAGTTTCCGAACTAGAAAGAGGCACTTCTCAGACAGCGACGACACAGGCGTCAGGCTCACGTATGGATATCTGGGAAGGCCCAAGTCATACGCTTCCACCTACAGGTATGCTCTTCGATGCGTTCATGGATAAATTTCTGTCCTCTCGGCCTGTGGAAGAAGACACCCGCGACGAGATAGATGTGAGACGTGATGCGATCTCATATGACGTACCAATGGACGAGACATCTGATCTGGTCTTACCCACCGTCTCCTCCCAAGGTAGGATTCCGGAGAAAGGGGAGATGGAAGAATTGCAAGAGTTATTCAGAAGTTTTGTGATCAGTGAGTTGAACTCGAGCACTCGTCTTTCTCTTCTCTCTATTTTCTTTTGTCAGAAAAGAGACAAAACTGACGAGACAGAGCCTGTTGGTACACCCGATAAACGTGTGAACGGTAAAGTCAACGGCAAACCGAATGGTCACACCAATCATGTCAACCTTCTTTCACCACCGTCAAGTTCTCTACTTGTCAGTTCAAACGATGAGGACACTCGAGTGGATCCTATTCCCATCACACCCGATACCACATTTTCAACGACAAACGGTCTTGTGTCAGATGACGAGAGAGTGTTGACTGCTGGGAAGATGAAGGGAAGGGGGAAGAAACGTAGAGCGCCGAGGGAAGATGATTAGGATATGAAATTTCTTGATATTCAGCTTGGAGATGATAAGGGTACAGAGAGAGAGATATAGCATAGCATAGCATTGAAATGCATGTGACGTGTGCATCGCTTTGACAGTGAAGTTGATCCCCTCTATGCTCTCTATTCTTGAACCAGTTTTGATCTATCTCCACAAAGTCCTACCTTGTACATGTCCGAGAAATTCTCCTCATACTGGTGAACAGTCTCAAATCCACAGGCCACCCTGCAACATTTGTCAGGTATGAGGTAGTACGAGGAAGAAGAATGTCGGTATTGTATACACAGATACAAGTACGAGTACTCGTAAAGTATTATTTGTATGCCAAGGGACTGGCTGAAAGTTGGGATAGACGGTAGAGGTGTTACTCCTGATGAGCTAGATTGACTTTGACCAACTGAGAGAATTCAACGTCTCCACCAAAGATATCAAGACATGAACCGAATGTTATATCTACTTTCCCATTAGATAATCTGTCAACGAGGGATAAGTCGGAGATATCTGATGATCAGTCATTTCATTGGAAAGAGTACTAACGTCGGTGGTGATGGACGACAGTATACATGAATAAATCAGACTTATAAAAGTCTATAACCGATCTCTGAGAATTCGATGGAGAGGGACTTAAATCGATAGCTCATTGATAAAACTTGGAGTGGAATGGGATGGGGAAGTAGGAGTGGATGGTTGTACAGAGTGAATAGGTGATAGAGGATTGTATTTGATTTCTAGTGCGAGGAGAACAAGTAAAGGTGAGAACAAATTGAGGAAGTAAGTAAAATAAAACTCACTTTTGGCTCCACCGGCATATGTACATGGTATGGTCGTCCATTCGCCTAAACCTGAAAGTCAGTCAAAGCCATTTCCACCAAGTCACAGAACGTAACAATCGGGATATGATGTCAAGAGTCATGATCAGACGTAGAGGTATATCCTCATCATTTTCTATGGGATGAAACGGTTCAGTGGACTTGGAAAGGTCATATAGAGAAGAATGGAGGGAGTCGAGAAAATGTGAAAAGACATATGACATGGAAAACGATTACCATTGAGAAGGATGAAGAGAGTTCAAACTCTGTGGAAAGGCCGGATCCCGTTTGGGATACTTTTATAGTAAAAGAGAGTCAGGGTAGTGAAGAGAAGTCGATAGTGTGAATATGATATTAGAACTCACATTTGACTAATTCTTCATCTATCCCTTGACACAACCCTTCTACATCGGCAGCATGTACCAATAACTCAGAACAATGAGCTGAAATCATTTCTATATTCTCTATTATGTTAGTTTAACGTACTTCACCTGCGGAAAGAAACAGATATACTTTTCGTAATTTCCATATCGGTCAATGTTCTCCAACCGTTCATCGCTACTGCCCATTCTGACTCTTGTGACTTTGATTGTTCAACGATAGGTTTCTTTCTACAACTGTGGTATCAGCTTTCAACCATCCCCTACCCATCTCCTTCGAAATGACCATGCTAGAGCCCCTATAAGCTAGAGAGTAATGGATCTCCTATTCAATATCGACTCGAGAATCAAGTCGCAGGTTATGGAGAGTGAAGAAGAAACGCTTACCTAAGATCCACTACCAACTTATCCCTCCCTATTAACCCCTCTAATCGTTCCAAACGTCCCAAATCAAACTTTCCTTCGGGAAATAACCAACTGGTGACTATCACCTTACTCGCTCCTGCTTCTAGCCATTTCACAGCGTTATCTTCTGTTACTCCACCACCGAGTTGCATACCTCCTGGCCAAGCACTCAAAGCGTCCAGAGCAGCCGTATCGTTCAACGATCCGAGCTTGATTATGTGACCTCCGGTGAGGTTGTGAGTTCGGTATAGTGTCGAGTAGTAAGAGGGAGGGTGACTGATTAGTGTCAGTAGGTTTCGATATGACTTTGTATATTTCCCCGGGGATGTCCACTTGCTCCTTCACGAGGATAGGGATTCTTGGGAAGGGGGGGGGGGGGGGTAGCCGGTCTGAGCAGGACAGGAGAGGTTGTACAGAATGGAAGGAAAGGTGTGATGGATGAAAGACTCAGGTCCATCGGAAGAGACCTTTTCAGCTGAACTAAAAGGAGTAGATGAAATGAACTCACCTAGATACATAATTAGTCTTTAATCCATTCGTACTAGACGAAGCGAGGGAAGATAAATCTAAAGTCCCACCTACTATTTGCTTCACTTGACCTTGATGTAGATCTATACAAGGTCGGAATTGAGACCTACGTCTTTTATTCTTTTGAGAGTCTTCCGTCATATCGTTCTCACTCCTTCTTGACATCCAATCACCTTGTCAACGGGTTGTCCGTTGTCCGTTAAGCTTAAGAAGAAAGTCAAGACGAAAAGCAAACTTACTTTCGACAACTTTCCTTTTTGGTACGAAACCGTGCCTGAAAAAAGGATGTCAAATGTCAGACGTCTTCTTCGTCGCTTCCTCCCTTTCCACTCCCTCTCTTCCTATCCAACTGCTTAACTGCAAGGTTCCGATAGCTGATAACGGACATAAGTTCTCAAGCGATCAACGAGTGAATGATTCAACCAGTCAACGAACCGATAGAAAATAACGACCAACATTGACCAAAAATGGATTCTAGAATCCCTGCCGTACCTCTTCAAATCACTTCTTTAGCTATCATATCACCCTCCAACGCACCCCTTTACGTTCATTCTTTCACTGGATCAGATGATGAATTGAGACATTATCATTTAGCTCATGCTGCCGTTGATGTGATAGAAGAACGAAGTGAGTCTCAATCATTATCATAATCGTCCCCATACTCAAACCTTGTTCTTGTCCCCTTTTACCTTCAACTTGCCTGCTCTACTTCTCCATTATCCCGGTAGCATACTCGTCGACTTTCCCACACCCGGTGCAAATTGCTAAAATACCCCTTCACACGAAATCTGAATCTTACTGGAAATCAACGCAATGATTATGAGATAAGGTTGGACGACTGATAAAATAGTCGTCATGACTTCTTCACCTACAAAACCAGCGGAATCTTATGTGGGTTTGTTATTCTGTATGGAAGATATGGCATTGTGAGTTTGCTCATCTCTTGCTGATACCTCAAAGATGATCACCCTTGAATAACTTGCTCGTATGTCTTACAACGGATTTGAAGCCAAGAGATGGGAAGGGTTGATAGAGGTGAATGGGTTGGCGTTTGGAGCATGGAGCTGATCGATAGCTACGGTTTTCAAACATCTACGAAATTACGTTTGGTGATTTCAGTCGCATTGGTAGATGCTATGATCAAAGATGCGGATATAGTAGCGGTATGTGTCTCCGTATCTTCCACCGTTTCCCTCATATATCTTCCTTCTTTGACCTCTCTGTTGAGACTTCTGACTTTATGGTGAAGACTCGTGCAGTCACCCAACCTCCTCTTTCTGAGCACTCTCCTCCCACCCCTCCCACCTGATCATAGAGAGGTTAAATGAATCAATCCCCCGCGTCTGTCGAATGATACTCGCGGCGATCAAATATGCACTTCACAAACCACCTTCACTCTCCCCTATCGACGTGGCATGAAACGATCTGAAGGGGTGATGCAGGCAATCCAGATGTCTAATTCTCAGATCTTCCGAGCAGTCCTTCATTTACTTCTCCAAACATCTCATAATCCATTTCTTTCCCTTCCTCCAAACTTTCACGCTCGTCATGTCCCTCCACCGCCCATCCCTGATTCCCAGCCTTTGACAGAGTCTGACCCACCACAAACAAAATCTTCCGATCAAAATCTGCCCCAGGGCTCTGACGAAGGATCAAAGAATGGTTTTCTTCCCAATCCTTCTTTACCCACCAGTCGGATGTTTTCCACGACACCAGAAGACTTGAAGGCGGAATGGTTCAATCAGAGTGAAAAGTTCAGAAGGGGTATTGAGAATATAGGGGTTCTGTTATCAGGAGGGAGATGGTATGTTATTTTCTCCTTCTACATGGTAGCTGACTTGATAGATTCAATATATCATGTTCAAGACATGATTCTGTACACAAAGAAGAGACTATGGTATGAACGAAGACCAAGACCTCTTGCAATAAATGGTGCATTGGTATGAGTGATTAAATAACGACCATGAAGAGTGTATCGGACGTTTGGTGTATACGGCGTGATTTAGAAATAGTGAACGGGATAATGGCCATTGATGATGCTTGTGGGAATTATCCTTCACCCCATTAGCAACAATCACCCTCCCCAAGGGAAAAAAGGCCTAGAGAAAATTACACCTTTCGTTGACATGACAGCGACAGCAAGCAGTTATGACAGATACGGGGCGTACACTGCCTTCAGTTCTAAATACCACAGACGAGCAAATATCGATGTTAATGATGATTGAGAACATGCATTTGATGATCGTATAGTATCAAGATTGTCACATCGTGGCTCGAAGCCATGTGATGGTCTCCTCTGATATTTTTCGCCATTTATGACCTGCGTATGCGGAATCAGTGGGCAAATTGATAGAATCGAGAAGTTCGTATTTCTGTCCTATCAATGTCGCAGACAGCGCCTTGAGGAAGGCCTGAAGATTTTCCGACTTGTTCGACTCGTCGAGGCTGAAATGTATCTGGGTCAAACGGGCATGTCGAGCAGATAGAGTCACCGTCTAAGTCGTCAACTCTCAATTCACTAGAATATGCCATCCTGGGTACACGAGGTAAAGTGGGTGATTATCGAATCGAATGAAATGACGAACCAAATTACCAAATGATAATCTACCCTTCAAAATATTTGAAAACTCTGGATTTTGACCGAATTCCCATTCCCAAGATTTCATCTCCTCGATTCCTTCCCAAACCTTTTTCTCCACAACTTCTTCCTCTCGAATCTCCTTCACGGCCATGTTTTCCCCAGAACCATATACATCTTCGAATTCTTCGATCACGGCAGAGACGAAATTTTCATGCGTTATTGGTTGAGATGAGTACTTGGAGAGAGTCGTCACTGGAGATCGATAAGATGGGATTCCTTTTGTCTCCATGTCAGGCTGATGATTAGTTTTAAAGATGAGAAAGAAGGATTGACTGACGGAAGAAGATTTGAGAGCTTTACCGAGCAGAGAAGTATCAGAGGAGATGAGCATGGTACCGTGGTGATAAGCTCTATGTTGGATGATTTTGTATGCTGAGCCGGAGACCTGTAAATCAATCGAAAATTCTCTCATCATGACTCAAGGTAAGTACACAGAAGATATCACAAGGTTGTGACGGGCAGAAAGTGAGGATGGAGATGGAGATGGAAATGGGGAGTAAGCATAAAGGGTAGTACTGACTTTAAAGTCATTGATACCATCTCGAATAACTATATCGTTCCTTGAATTCACACAGCACTGTTGCACACCTATCCTATTTCTGATAGCTCGAGCGATTAGTTCAGCTCCATGAGATCGAGTGAATAATAGACGTGGGAGGAATATTGAGAAATTGGTATTGCCCATATCCTTACAGTCAACTTATATACTCATAGTAGTAAGAGAAACGACATACATGATACACTGTCCCTCCTCCTGATCTTCGTCGGATTAAAGGTATTCCCCATTCTTTCAATTTCCTAGGTGTCGTTTCCTTCCATGGGTTCTTCTATCAATCTTCATTCATCACCATGATGTTTAACTCACTTGATTACGACCGATAACGACGCAAGGTACGTTTCGGTAGAGAAACAGCATTGGTTGGTTATGAAGGGTATTCCGGAGTAGCCTGATTTCAGTTTATGACTTGAGGAATGCTATGAATGATATATATAGACTCACCAGTCTTCGTAAGAGAGATTGAACCATGGGTCTGTGGAAGTAGAGATATATGCCGCAGGCTATGATTCAGCTCTTTCCATATCACTGAGCTGCCGCGGTTCTGACTGAAGGACGACTCACAGAAGTGAGGTGAGGGGAATCGTCGGGTATCAAAGTGGCTGTTGGTCCAGGTTGCGAAGAGACGAAGCGGGGATATTGAGGTTGTGCTAAGGTCGCGCTTAGAAAAGATCCTGTACGGGAAGAACAAGGTAGTTCTATCAATCTCAGAATATTGCTAGTGCTCTTGAACATGATGAACGTCTCTTGGCTGCTGCCGTGTGAGCTGGCATACTCGAGAGAAAGGTGGTTTGCCAGACTTTCTTACGGAGATCGATCCATCTCCGTGGGACAACCGAGTCGCGTCATCAAACGCGCCTGCCTGAGGATCTTTCAACTTTCTCTTCACCGCGACTGACTTTGCAACAAAACTCTTCTCACTCGCCCGGCCCCCTCGTCTTCCTCAACCCCTCGGAGAGAGACAAATCATGAACCGCCGAGGACATCTATCAACCAAGATACCTTTGGTCAAACTTCGTCCTGTACCAGCAAGAAATGCAAAAGGAAAGGCTAGAGATTCTTCTCCCATTGACGATAGTGCCTTGCAGGAATACTTGTGGAAAGATGCCGAAGGTCAGTATCGGCCTTGTTGCTGGGATGTACCAAGCTGAAGGATAGATTCCGAATTGACTAATGTGGCTCTTCAGAATGGAAGTAAACCGTGGAAAAATGTTGTCATCACTTTCACCGGCGTGGAAGATAAAGTGAGCGCCGTCGTATCTGTTCCTCCCACCATCGTCACTTACGTCGGACGTCAGTATTGGTCACATAGGAATAGAGGGGTTGAATGTATTGAGGAATATTATTGATTAATAGGTCCGACTATCTGGTCTGGCCAGAGAACTCGGCGCACGAGTAGAAAGCGCCTTGACCATCCATGTAACTCATATAGTCGCCGTAGGATTTACATCCGAAAAATATCAATACGCTCTCGAACATAGAATGCCTATCATGACCCCTCAATGGATAGAACATGGTCATGAGAGATGGTTAGCCGGCGAAGAGTTCCTTCCTTCCGAAGTGTGTCCTTGCAATTTGTCCCACATATTCTCTGGCTGACAGTTAGGACCTTTCAGAATGGAAATTGAAACCTTTCGCTGGACTCCGTATCTCTATCACTGGTATAGAACCAGGTGAGCTCAACTAAGACTGTTCTTGTGACCTGAGCTCATCAGTAGTGGAGAGAAGGAAAGAAATTGTGGCATATGTCAACTCCAACGGCGGGGTGTATTCCAAAGACCTGGATCGACATTGCACTCATTTAATCTCTGACAAAATGACGAGCGAGATGAAATCTTCCGATAAAGTCAAATGGGCTCTCAAAGAAATAAAATCAAGAGAAGCGAGTAGAAGAGCGGGTAAGAAATCGAAAGGAGAAGATATGAAAATCGTATATGAAGATTGGTTATGGGATTGCATCGCCTACGAAGGGAGATGGAAGGAAGAGAAATATGATGCGAGAAAACCGAGAAGAACGGGAAAAGTCAAAGCTGGTGAGTCAAAGTGACATACAAAGGCTCTCTATGTGTGTGATGTTACTAGCTGATATTCAGAGGACGTGTTGAATGGAACTGTGTTCAAAGACCCCGCCCCTGCGACTGTGGTCAAAGAAGAAGAACCAGATGAACCAGCGGCATTACGGAAACAAAAACGTGACGATGGTTTGGACATCCTCGTCGGTCAACTTTTGGAGACTAAAGAAGTTGTCAAGTGGAGTAAAACCCCTCTCGACGATCTCCATGAGGTCACGCAAGACCCCTTACCACTAGACCCTCCCATGCGATCCGACTCTACTCGGGCTGACCCTTCCAGAATACCCTCTTCGAAAAAACCAGAGAAAAGACCTTCGATGCTTCATGCATCGCGAACTACATCATTTGCTCCCGGTTCTTCCAAATCCCCTTTGTCGGCCATCCCCCTTACCTCCTTGAACCCAACTGCATCTTTTGCCGCCACTCAACCACCCATCCCTGCCCAAGCAGCAGACAGCAAAGAGCAAGATGGAATACCTCAAATTTTCTCTGGACTTACTTTCAGTCACACGATCATGGAACATTACGAAGGTCTGGAAAAGGCTTTGACCGCTCATGGGGGGACTTTAGCCTCTCAAAAGGACGATAATGTCGATTTTGTGATTGTCAGATTGTATGTTCTTCCCTCTAGTCATTCGTTGCTGATGTCTTAGAGCCAATACGAATAAACCAGATTTACCCACGAACAGCCAAGCACAAGTAGTGACGGAATGTTGGGTGGAGGGATGTTGTTTTGAACAAAAATTACTATCGCCCAGCGATCACTTAGTGTTTCGACCATTATCCGCGACAATGCCGGTAAACGGCACGTCAAATATGCTCATTCATCTTTCTGGACATTCGAGCGAAAATACGGTTTACCTGAGACGGATCATCCGTGCCATTGGTGAGTTATCGCCCAATATAATAAGATCGAATAGCTGATGTTCAGGGGCGACGTTATCCGTCAAGCTGAATCGTCAAACCACGCATTTGGTCTGCGCAACTCCTTCTGGTCAAAAATACGAAAAAGCCCTCGAATGGGGCGTCTCAGTAGTCCAAAGTACTTGGTTGCTGACCATGGCTGAGACTGGTATATTGGTCAAGGATACGGATCATCGACATTCTTCAGTCACAAAAGTAGATTCGAACACGAACACCAATCCTCAATCGTCCACCGGTCAGTTGGCACTGGACCAGGTGCTTCGAGTCGGCGACGAACACGGCACCTCGCAAAGTTCAACTCTTGATCCATCACGAAAATTGGGATTGACACCGACTCATATTGGCGATGGACTGGGTAGTAATCCTGGGAGTGCGTCAGGGTCTGGACCGTTGCGTGAGAAAGGTAATGGAAAGACAGTATTGTCACAGTCAAACCCCGAAACGGAGAGAAAGTTGAATCAGGCGGATCAAACTAATGAGGGTATCTTATTCGAGAGATCTGCAAGTGGAAAGGAGATAAGTTTAGAAGTGAAGTTGGCAAAAACAACTCCCGTAAACGTAGTGACGACACCTGTGACTAAAGTGAACGAAGCGTTGAAACAATTAGCAGAAATAGGTCAACCTTCAGGACATAAATCCAAAGCTGTAAGTTATCATTTCACTTTCTTCATCTTATATCTTCACTGGCTCGTCTTGTTTCTTCGGTCTCTCCTCACACTCAACCCTCACTACTTTCTCTCACTGACAGATCACGTCATTCAAAACCTGTCATAGGACATGGTAACAGAAGAAATTACTAATAATTAGATCCGTCGCTCTCGACCTTCTTCGAGACTCAAACCCTCTCACACTCCATTGACAACATCCGTCTCACCTCACTCACGTTCACCCACATCACCAGATATATCATTCGATATCACGGATCCTATCATCGACCTGAAAACCACTACTAGAGATCCTGAAGAGAGTGTTAGATGGGAGGATGCAGACCCGAAAGTTGTTGATAAGTATAAGAGAATGCGCGAGGCGTTCGGTGGGAGTCCGAGGAAGAAAAGTAAAGTGAGTACATAGGACATGAGATTGTTTCTGTTTGTCCTGATCTGTGTCAAATGCCCTTTTCAAAGTGTGGATAGAACATGGGGACATGGGATATTTTGTGTGAGATGCTATTATGCATGATGTTGCTAACGTCGTTGTTTCTTGCTGATTTTTGAACATTCACATCTCGCAGTCAATCACGAAGAGGTAATTCGATATCTGACAATGTGTAAAACACAGTAACCAGAAGAGTTGGTTGACATGTGATAATCAAAACTCATCAGATCATCAAAGACGCCCTTATCTCATATGCTTTGTTCCCGTCGCCGTCGGTTCAACCCTGAGACGACTGATCCACTGATCCACAATCACAACTCCCCCATGCCCACCTCCTTTGACGAACAAGTTCCAGAATTGTTTCTTTCTTATTCTCCTCTCTCAAACACTTTTAGGACATGTACATACTCAAATTCGCGCAATGCTCGTGTCAACACGCTTGAGACCGACAAAGTCTACTACAAAACTCTTTCCCACGCACGAGCATTACATTCCATTCGTCTCAGGCACCATATATAACCCAACAGCGTAAGAGCCCGGTGACGCGCTTTTGCCGGCGGCGCAGTTATCACTTTCCTATCAACCCCTCAACCCCCGGTTATGTTAACCGTTGATTCTAACTTATCTTTTCTTTCACCTTTTCTTCTCTTTTCTTCTACCTCCTGGAAAATTTCTGTTAAAATGTGAGTGAACTTTTTCGATTTCCTTTCACTTTGTTTTCCAGTATCTTGGTATCTGGGTGTTGTATTGGGTGTTGTATGTTGTTGGTCGTTAGAGAGATTTGAAGAAGTGCGATGGCGGGATGAAAGATCTCTAGTCAGATGATTTGATCTTTCAAAAAAGGGCGGACCATCGGGACCCAACCCTCCTTTCTCTCTTTCTCTCTTTTTCTCTCATATCTCTTTACTCTTTACCTTTCCTTCTTCCTTCTTATTCTTCTTCTTTCTTCCTTATTCTTCTTCCCCCACCCACTTCAACAATCTCATTCTTCTTCCCCGTGAGTGATACATTGACTTTCTTATCTCGAATCTACTCATGAGATCTCTTTGGTGTTACTTGTACATACCCCACACATGAGACAAATCCTCTTTCACCACGTTCCCCTCGATGGGCTCGATGATGGATGAGGTGCCCCTCATTCAAACACTGTCTTATTCCCTGAAGATATCAATGACGACATGACGACACGATGAGCTCGTGCATTCCACCCACACACAGTCAAAGTTTCTTTGTTTCACCTGAAAGTACCTCGATCCTCGAGGTTATGACGTCGTTTCCTTTTCCCACGGTCAAAAAGTGTGCAAAAAGTGCTTTGAAGAGTTTGTTAATCTTTCAGTCATTTGATTCAATATAGTCAAGATGGCCACTGCTACTCAAACTCAATCCAGTCAGACACCCAGTGAGTATCTCCCATACTTCACTTCAGTCAACTTCTCTCTCATTTCTCGTCTTATCAATCCATGCGAAATCCACCACCTCACGCCCCCCTGCATGTTTCTATATTTTGATCTTTTTCTCATTGATCAAGGTTTCGTAACTGACTGGATATGGTGAGAGGACTAAAACTGATGACCAGATTTCAAGATTATTGACCGCCTTCAAGGTGTCCCGGCTATCCATGATTCTGTCTATGCGGCCAAGTCAGTCCGTAGACGAAAGATGGGATCATAGCTGATGGGTCAGTTCGATCGTCAACTCAACCCAGATAACGGCTCGTCTATATGCGTTCGCTGTGGCTATTGCGTCCAGTGAGTGTCTCAATGAATCTTTCTCTCATCAAACGTCCTTACCAGTTATGATGGCAAAATCAGAGATCATCATGATAACATACAAATTGGGGCGCAGGAGGATGAAGGGCGACTAAGACACAAGACTGACTTTCTTAGAATCGTACAACATTGCGACTCCCGTCATGGTCAGGACAAAACCAATTTGGGAATCTGCAGATGGAATCGCTGTCGCTACGTGAGTCAACAATATTCTTCGGGAGGCTGAGCGACGCTTACCTTCGTTCAGATTCGATCGTGCTGAGGCCACCTTCCCTTGTTAGTCTATCATGACTCGCCGGGTACCGTAATTGATGCCTAGACCCCTTCAAGACCCCCACACAGGACCTGATCGTGGTCAAGCAGCTCAAAGGCGTGTATGACAACGTGAGTCATTATTCTCTAAGGCAGCATGTGCTTACACTCGCAGCGTCTGCTGCCCGTTTATCAAAACCTTCACCCCATCCTTACTGACATCAACAACCGGATCTCTGCCATTGCCGGTGACGTCAGTGCTAGAGCCGGAGCTCCTCTACAGACCACTCAGGATCTCTCTCGAGCCCTTCTTGTGCAGCTTCGTCAACTCGGCGAGCATGGCAAAGATTTGCCTGCGTTGTTGGTCCAGGTGAGTGGTGATCATCGTCTCGAATAACTCGGTTGACGCTGGGCAGAACATACAAAAGACTACCACGGATCTGAGGGAAATTCTCATGGCCAAGGAGCAGACTTTGGGAGAGAAAGGAAACAAGCTCACTGAGTATGTTTTGGTGAGTCTCGGATTGCTACATCGTTGCGAGCGCAGACTGATGAACAGGACCGCGTCAAGCCTGTCGTTGACGACGTGTACAGTTACGTCCTCGGTGCCAAGGTGAGCAATGTCTGATGATACGTTCGATTTACGTTGACCACGAACAGAAGAAGGCAGAAGAGGAAGTAGGCAAAGCGCAGTCTGAAGTACACAATGGCGGAGCTTGAGATTCCCCTCGACACCGATTACCTCGTCTGATGGTTCCCCTGTGTACTTCCCAATTCCCAATTCAGTGTTGTGTATAGACTTTTTCCCCTCTTTTCTTCCTCTTTCCGCGGCGGCCGGCATGTTCCGCATGGGGACATGCTTGAGACACGACCTAGAAATGGCCCTCATGACGATATATGCAGATTTTGTATGGTTTGCCCCCTTGCACAACAAGCGTAAGGTGTGGTTGGGTCATGGGTCGATCGCATTCCAGCCGGCCAGGCGCCAGCCACTGGTCACTTTGACTTTCGGCTATTTGACACGTAGCAATTGCCGGTTCTCAGATGTCCGTGACATTGGTCCATTTTCCCATTTTGGGAGAAAGAGTGACAAGTTAACGTCAAGTGATCAAAACCTCTATTACCTTTTCCGTGCTTGACTAGATTGCATATTCATACGTGACACTTTGGTCATTAGACATCCCCGGTCTCCGATCTATGACCAGCCGTGATCAGCGCCGAACAGAGGTACATTCGACTTTGTGTACCCTGTCTATCTCGGTGTCACACTCCGGTCAACGTCTCCCCTTTGTCAACTACAAAATGACCTAAACTTTGAACGTCGATCCTACTCGTTCTTCGTACAGCCTCTTCTCGTCTCTCGCCGCTTAGCACAATCTTGAAGATCCACGAGATCTCCACCTCGTCGAACCGGCATAATCACACTTCAAGTACAGCGGCAGGCCGGTCATCGATACTCAGTGATCAGTCACCACCAAAGGAATCCCTCTTCATCCTCACTCTTCCCCTTTGACTGTCTCTCCCTCCTATCACCTCTCACCTCCCTCATCCTCATTGATACACGACTTTCCTCATCTCTCTCTTCAACTTCGCATTTATCTAACTCAACTGTCGCCACTTGGTCCATAGCCTCAATCTTCACATTCACGCGTACGAGTCATCCCGCGTGTGAGTGAAACACATTAGGAATCACTGCACAACAATGATCGACAGTCTACTAGGACGTCCATCTCCATTATTACGTCGTACTCAAGTATTCCTCGTACTTTTCTTTTGGATATGGAGATTGGTCAAAGGAGACGGTGGTTTTTATTCTCCTACAGGTACAACCTCGGCTAATGGTCCTTTACCCAGTTGGAGAGTTGGAGATGGGATGAAGAAGAGAAAGAAAGGTTTGTTGAGAGGTTTGATGGGGATGGTTTTTGGGAAACGGGGACAGGGTTGGATAGGGAGGATGAATGAGAGATTGAGTGGGTGTTTTTTCCTCCCCTCTCTTCAGCGCCTTGCGCTGACTCTGCTTTTTCACTTCTCTTCACTGTTACTCGAGCGATGGCTTTCACACACCCTCGCCCTCTTCTCCTCCTCCCGCTTTGCTTTTTCCTCACTTGAATTGTTGTTCCAATCAATGTCTCCTTAGCCTGTCTTATTGGTTTCTAGAGATTCATGGAGACCGGCTCTTGCCTTGTCAGCCCAGCTATAAATGGACC
Source organism: Tremella mesenterica DSM 1558 (assembly GCF_000271645.1). NCBI lineage: Eukaryota > Fungi > Basidiomycota > Tremellomycetes > Tremellales > Tremellaceae > Tremella > Tremella mesenterica. Next base: position 1,140,821 of record NW_006711229.1, read on the forward strand.
CGAACTGACTGGAAGAAAAATTCTCGCCTTATCAGTTAATCCTCGGAACATGGACTATCATGTATGCTCTTCGACACATGGACGATCTCTTTGGGATCGGAGGTGAGTCACCTTTCCCTTTACTCAGTCAGACACCCTTCACTCCTTCGCTTAGCCTCCTGATTTATCTATTGTTTTCCAAACACCCTTGATGTTTTGCGGTCGGTCCGACCTCAGTACTCGTAGTGTTGACAGGACACTCGTCTTAGCGAGAATTTACCTTTGCTAATCAGACAGCTCCTGAACCACTCGCGACCCTCTATTCCAGATCATATTACCGAGCGACATACATCAACACTGCCCTCGACGCAGGTTTCGCCAGCGCTATGAGCATACGACCTAAATGGCTTAAAGACATGTGCAGCATGCTGTTTTCGGTTTATTATCTGATTTGGGCCAACGAGGCCGATGAAGTGGTGAGTCTAAATACATCTGAGTCCTAATTACATCTCAACTGTCGTCTCCAGTCCAACATCTGGCCAGTAGTCACGCGGGTGAGTGATTGCGATGAGAGAAGCTCATGAACAGCTGCGTCGATTCAGAGCTCTCTGTTCAGTTGAAATGCTTCGTACCACCTGGGAAAAGACCCGTAACCCATACGTGAGTGATCTTCGTCGTATCAACTTACCAGGTCTGATCGACAGATACGCATGATCACCTCGCTTCACTGCCCCTCTCTCCCTATTGTCAGAAGCGTATCCATCCCCCGACCGTCTCGATCATCCCGTGCAGGTCTGCCACCGGTCAAAGGGATGTTGTTCTTTTCAGGTAATGAGGCTGAATTGGCCAAAGCTACGCAATTAATCATCGACTTCCCCGGTGGAGGTTTTGTGGCCATGGGACCTGATTGTCACGAAGAGCGTTTGCGATCGTGGGCCAAGAGGACGGGAAAGCCGGTGTTGGCTATTGAGTACGGCAAGGCTCCAGAGTGTAAGTGAGATGTTTCATTGCTCATGTTTCGCTCTCCTTTGTCGACTTCTTTTCCACGGCTTCAGTTTGAAGCATAAGCAACGGCAAACTCACGAAGGGCTGCCCGACTGAGCGAGTTCTCTTGGTGGATATGGAAAATGGAGGGGGATCAAGAGACCGCGCTGATGCCTAGACCCATATCCTTGGGCCATCGAAGAAGGGTTTGACGCCTATCGAACAATACACGAGACACTCGGCTCATGCATCGGCATACACCTTCCCAACACACCCTCGTCTCGTCTTTCTATCGTCCTTACTGGTGATTCTGCCGGTGGGAATATCTGCGCTACCATCATGCTCCGTATCCTCGAACATTCCACTCCTATCCCTCGACCCGTCTCCATCATTCTTGCTTATCCCGCACTCGACTTCAACTTCACATCCTGGATGTCACCGGCAAACCTTCGAGTATTACGTACCGAGCAGTCCGAATCTCATCTCACTTCTCTCAAGCATGGCAAAGATCACTTGGCACATAAATCTCCTCTGAGTGTTGTAGACGATACGGAAAAACCTCGAAAGACGCGGTCTGAGCGACAACGAAGTTGGGGAGATACGCTCGGTAACAAACTTCAGGGGTTGAGTCTGACGCCAACCGCATCTCCGGTCGACGAGAAGATCCCGCTGGCAAGTGCGCCGGGACGTCAAGGTCAGTCGCAGAGTCCGACGGGCTCCTGGAGAGGATTACCGAGGGTCATGTCTACCAAGCTTACCGGTTGGCTGGGACCGGATGAAACAAAAGGTGAGGTTGTTGAAGCAGGAAGGGAGGCGCAAGAGATTTTATCAGATACATCCGACTCGGCCTCAGAAGACGATGATGCGGCGACTGTGAAAGCGGCCGATGACAGGAGGGAGGAAGAAAAGCCTTTGAGAGCTAGAGTGAAGACACCGAAAGTCGAAAGGGAATTTGACTTGGTGTATGAGCCAGCAGCCTCTACTGAGTCGTCAGGAAATAAAGCAAGTACGACAGGTGAGGAAAGGGTGGAAAAGGTGGTGGTGAAGAAGAAGAAGAGGGCTCCATTTGGGACACGTTTGACCATGACGAGTCGGGTGGGATACTTTCAGGATAGGATCATTTCGCCTTCTATGGTGAGTGTTGATGCCACTCCTCTACTCTGAGGCATGGCGGGGTGACAAGATGTGTTTGCGTAGGTTGCTGATCAAATAGATGCGTGCAATGGCCATTCTTTACATCGGACCTCGACGTAACCCCGACTTTGAAACTGATTATTACATCTCGCCAATATTATCACCTCCTCATTTACTTCAACACTTCCCTCCTGTCTACCTGATCTGTGGAGAGCGCGACCCCTTCGTCGACGACACGGTAATCTTCGCCGGCAAGATCCGTGAAGCCAAACGAGGTCGTAAAGCTCAAGCAGAGTTTGCTTCTCAAGGAAAGAGTGCAAAATTTGGAGAATCACTCCGAATGAGTGTTGCCAAAGCCAACGCTTCTACTCCCGCACAAGGTTCATCTACCAATGGACAGATTCTCCGTGAAACAGATGAAGATTGGGTTCAAATGCGTATCATCGAAGGTTGGGGTCATGGTTTCATGCAAATGGCAGCTCTTATGAGAGAAGTAGATAGTGTTCTTACCGAAATGGCAGATTGGATTGATGAGTCTTTTATTCGATCTTCAATTTCATTCGAAAATCGACAAATCATAACTCGACCTCAAACCATTTCCAATCCCAACAACTCTTCTACTCTCGATCCAACCGATTCAAGCTCCACACAAACTCATTCAAAACCTATCGACAATCAAATCGTTCCTCCAAACGGTATACCCAACGCGGACCTCGGAGCTGTATTCGGATCAGATGTTAAATCATTAGAAGATGATAACATTGTTACTTTTACACCTAAATCAAGATCAAGACGTAAATTCCCACCTCCAAGTCAATTCTTACCAGTAGCAAGAAAACTTTCAAAAGAAAAATTAACGTTGGATAGAAATTTAAGTGCACCGACATTCGATCTTGATGAAACTGGTTCTTCAGGTGAAGCTTTCACTTTGAAAACTCCACCAACATCAGTCAGTATAAAAACTTTTCCTCCTGAAGAAAATAAAGGTTCTGGGGCTTTCGCTTTTTTCAAAAAGAGTGATCCTCAAAATGTTCAAACTCAAACTTCTTCTAGTTTGAAATCTAACGGTGGATTACCTACAGGTAGAGGACAAAGTGTTGGGGTTGTCAGTGAAGCTGAATTGATGAGAAGAAGAAGGAAAGAAGCTGTTTTCGGTATGGGAGTAACGGATTTGAGTGATGGGGAAGATGATGAACATGATGGTGATCAACCTGCCTAAGGGGGTGAGACATTGATTGGTCTCTTCTATATCCTCCTCTATTTTTCACCCTCTTATCTTCCCGTACCCGTTTGTCGCCTGACAAATCAAGTTACTATTGAACAGATCCCCAATATCGAATCGAATCTCTCTTTGTCCTTGCTTTATTGCCATACTCGTTTCTCCCATGGTCATCATCATTATATCGTCTTTTTCCCATCCCCAAACTAAGCTCTCTCTCTCTCTCTCTCTCTTCTCCCTTCCTGTCTTCTCTCCCTCTGTCTCTTCCTTTGCACACAAAGAGAACACCCCTCACCCGGGTACACTCCAATTTCTCTCCCATACCGTCCTCTTCCTGAGAGAATAAAGAATGGGAAGATATGTTTTCCCTCATGTTGGGCTAGTTGTAGCATCAGAATAATGTTTGGTATTGTAGCAGAATGCATGTGTTTTTCATTGTCCTTCCGAGTCTGTTGATACTGATACTCTATGATACAAGAATTCCTAGCGACCAGCGCCAATCCATCCAATTCTCCTCCAATTGCCCTAACTCATAAACCCCACCCTACAACGCTCTAGGTTCATCCCATCTAACACTTTTCTTCCTCTCCATCCCTCCATACACACTCGATCCACCATCATACCTTCCCCCACCATTTCCTCCAACCCCTCCACCCTCCCCAGCCCCTCCAGCCCCTCCGACCGCTGCCTGTCCCGGTGACAAAACGTTCTGCCCGGAACCACCAAACAAAGTATCACGATCATACCAATCTCTTGTATTTCTTTCCGCCCTATTGATAGTTGTCATAGTTGGTGCTAAACTAGATCTTGAATTATCAAATTCGAACACACTGGAAGCGTGAGGATCTGTAACTTTCTCCTCCGTTCGCATCAGAGAACCTTTTGGTAAATTAAGTTCTAACTGAGGTATCAAACTTCTTCCTTGTTGATTTCTTCCTCTTGCTATTTCTTCATTACCATGATGATATTCATCCATCAGAGTCGAATTCGTAAAATCGACTTGACGTGGTAGTGGTATAGAAGGAATAGGATATAATAATTCTTTTTCTTTTGTAACTTTTTCACTTCTTTCACTCGGAGGTCTTTTACCTTCTACTCTATAACCAGCCACACGTGATAAATTTGCGGTCGGAACATAAGTCGATGCAGTAACAGAAGCAGGTCTATAAATCGTTCCTGTATCAGATTGAGAATAAATGGAAGTATCGGAAGGTGCTATTATTTTAATATCAGGATTTTGAACTGTCAACAAAGAACCTAAAGGTGGAGAAATTGGTGAATCCGTATTTGTCCAATGTCCAGATAATATTTCTCTTGATGATTCTGATGGAGTTGAATTATGTCTGAAAGCTTGAATGGAAAGTGGTGGTGGAAGTGGAAATGATTGTAAAGTTTTATCATTTTCATTATCCACTTTCCCTTTAAGTATCCCTTTGACACTATCATTATTTTGATCATGTCTTCCTCTTGATCCGTAATTCATCCCGTTTTCTTGTCTGGAAGTCAAACCATTTACTCCTGACATGTGATCATACGTTTTGTTGGAAGTGGGATCTTCTAAATTTAATGGTGGATCAACTGAAAGGATGTAATTTTGAGGAGAAGAATGTAATGGTCCAGGTGAAGAAATAGAACTTGTTTGAAGAGAATTAGTTTGGAAATCTTCTCGACGAGATGTAGGTGTGTATTTCTCCGCCCATTGTGGAACAGGTTTTGGAGGTTTAGCTAAAAATGGAAATGCTGGAAGTGGGAACCGTCCGCTTGAATTGTTACGGATATGAGAAATGGGATGTGATAGGAACGGTGCTACTCTTGATAAACGAACTCGTGATTGTCGGAATGACGCGCGGATGGATGGTGCTGAGAAACGGGATTGTATAGGTGGGGAATGATGAGAAGATTCTTCCTGTCTTGTCAACTCTGTCCTGTAACCTCCATATCTCTTTGTCCCGATAAACCAGACGATCAGCTAGTCTGGGTATAACCGTAGCTTTGTATGACAATATGAACCACACAAAAGTCAAGTCGCCCAGAGTGTATATGGTCTACACTGACAAGTTTGGTGAAATCACATTATCACGAACATTTCAAAGACACGGCGGAGGACTTATCGAGGGAGAGAAGTACAGGTGAGTCGAAGAGTCAAGTGAAAGATGGACAGGTAAACAAACAACAACTCACACTATCCACAGGTGAAGGGATAGCAACATCACCACCATAAAACCAACTACTCCTCAACGCAGCTGTCCTCTTCACCCTTTTACGCTGCATGATCCATCTGATACAAAACAATATCAAAGCGATGGTAAGGAACATCCCTATTACCCCTCCC
>NW_006711229.1:1146568-1149239 GCF_000271645.1 Tremella mesenterica DSM 1558
TGACCTATAAGAGAGAGTTTTTTTGCGACAGAGATGGTGATCCCTGGAGAAGAAGTTGTCGATGCTGTTTTTGAGGTGGGAGAAGTGGCAGCTAGGTGTGTTCCTGAAGAAGGGAGTGTCATGGGTAAATTTGGTCCGGTAGAGAATGTTTGAGAAGAGGATATGGAGGATGTTGAAGTGGTCGATGTGCTTGTTTGTAAGGAAGTGGAGGATGAAGAAGAAGAAGTGGAAGTAATTTGGTCGGTTGGTGATGATGTTGGGACTGAAAGTCAGTGTTATTGAAACAGATTGGGAGAAAATAAAAACTTACTGTTCGTCTCTGCATCATTCCCAATTTGTATCTTTGACTTACTTTGACTTGTAGTCAACGAGGAAGATGTCGAAGGAAGGACGATGTCTGTGATGTGTGTCTCTGTAGGTCGACTGGAACTACTGGTCTGACTAGCGGTCGTTGTGGTGGTTGAAGTTAACAAAGTCGAGGGTGTCATCGAGGATGATGAAGCTTGAACAGCAGGAGTAGCTTGACATTTAACAGTAGTCCCTGTGGAAAATGTCACCTGAGTAGGAACAGAAGTGACAATGGTAGTTTGAACCCATGTGGAGCTCGGAGGAGGGGTAGAAGTACTCGTAACGACGTATGTGGACCATGAACATTGTCCTTGATCGTCGGACACATCATTAGATTCTCTATCTTTATCATCATCTTTATGAGAAGGCCATGCTCGGACATATAATCCCTGTTTGTCTTGATGGGGTAACCACCCTCTTCCGTGTTTCACGACGTGGGTGGTATTGCCGTTAGATGCGGGAACTGTGGAGGGAAGTTGAGGAGTAGACGAAGTATGCGTGCGAAGTGCGTCGGACGAAGTGGAAGTCACTTCATGATCACTCGACGTGTGGGTTTCAGCGGAAGAGGAATCGAGAGAGGGACGACTTGGTCGAGAGGATGTATGAGTAGAGGGGTTGGATAGGGTGGTTTGTAATGAAGAGCTTGAATGTTGTGGGACTTCAACTCTCACGGGTCTGGCATCGACAGAGGTGGGAGCCTGTTCCGCTGAAGAGGAAGACAAAGAGGAGGTCGAAGAAGATGCTGGTCTAATAGCGTCCACATCGTCCACGGAACTGAATGTCTTTGTCGCCCTGGAAGAGGAAGAGGCAGTGAGAGAATTCGAGGTGGAAGTAGAGGAAGATAAAGTGCTAGGAGTGACAGTAGAGGTAGGAGAGGAAGAAGAAGACACTGAGCTAGGTTTCAAAGCATCTGCTACGGGTGCCGGAGCGACCATCGTTTTTGACTGCGTACTCGTTGAACTTGTAGAAGACGAAGTACTGGTCGTAGTCGTAGTCGTGGAAGAAGACGCACTGGACGATATGGCTTGAAACAGAGCTTTTCCTCTTGTCATCGTCATTCCTGTCGTTGAACTCATACTTTCACTACTTGTGGGCGTAGATGATGATGAGCTTGTTGGTATATCAGAAGCTAAAAAATTCGCTCCCCCTGGATCCGACACGCATGTCGAGGTGGTACTAGTCACCAATGTAGGAGTTGGATTCACCACGGTCTCAACCGAAGTTGTCAGAGTCGTTTGAACCAATGAACTGTCGTCAGACACATTCCTTCAATCACCAACGCTGATAAAAGTGAAAAGTTGAAGGACAAGAGGAGAAACTCACGTCGTCGTACCATACAATGTTTGAGTGATACAATCATCTGCTCCTCGTTGCAATTTGACACCACCTCTCCATCCTGGCATTCCCTTTTGTCCTTGTCCTTGTCGATCAACCAGATGAAATGACCCATCTCGAGTGGATTCCTCCACCTGATATTGACCAGTCATGAGGTTTCACATTCACAATTCACAATACTCTCAACTGGGATGTAATACACTATGCCTAGATGTTATAGATGATTGGAGGAGAGAAAGCGAATGATAGAACAGATAGGGGAATGGATGTGAGAATAGATGAACGACAAAGGTGTTCTCTTCGGTCCCTCCCCGCGTGTCACCCATTATTTTCAAAGCGTGGGAACGTTAACCTATTCAGTGGTCCGGGCGGGATGACCGAAGGGATAAAGGAGTAAAAAGCTTCGGAAGGTGAGTGAAATAGGACCAATCATACTTACAGATCTTACAAAGGATGTCTTTAAACCGGGGTCAATGGTGTTGTTTTAGCCTTTGACACATCTTCAACATCCTTCGATAGGAGTATGAGTTAGGGGTATCAAAGGTACCTAGGGCCAACCTCGGAGGGTTAGGTTAGAGATGGAAATGTCGATCTTCTAACGGATGTAAATTTGATGGTTTAGGATGATCCGACTTTTGAGGGTTGACAAACTGCCATCAGGATTGTCAGTGTTATGGTGATATAATAATAGACCCCCTGATTGACTTCAGTTCCTTCGAGTTCAACTCGGATCGTAGCCTGATTTAGATGTACAGAGGAAAGGAGAGGAATGGAGAAAGAGGAGGAATTAAGATGATGATGCAATGGATGCTCTCTATAATAACATATAATTTTCTAGGGCTTGATGAGTTCGAGGGGGTTACTTGCTTGAAACGTTCCTGTATGCCACCAAACCGCCCAGAGCGAGAGATAACCCTAAACAGTCAGATTGTGTCCGAAATATGAACCATCTGACATACCAAAAATCTGTAATGGAGTGATACTGCTG
>NW_006711229.1:1149339-1367416 GCF_000271645.1 Tremella mesenterica DSM 1558
TCAGGAGGTCCTGTTATAGTACGAGCTTCTTTGGAAGGACGACTCACTTTGAACACTCCAGCCAGTGTCAATACCAAACCTCCAGCAGCACCGATCAGAAAGACAGCAGCGACATTCAATCCAAAAGCCACACCGGCATTGGTGATCATGACCAAAGGTCCTATCCTGGCGAGCTCACGAAAGGGAGCTAATCCTTCCGTGAATGGGATGAAACATGCGTTGATAATCGCGCATACCTAGACATTTAAGTGTACCGTCTGACGGACAGTTTGTATTCGATACACTCACTGGCGCATAATAATGAAGAGAGCAGAGTGGATCCATCTTTTTTTGTCAGAAGACAGCCAGTCGGAAGATAGCCCACTGACCTTGAATCCTTGTAATAATATTTGAATCATCACAAGTCTGGATGATTCGAACAACACCGCGCTCGCCTGGCACAAAAAACCGAATAATTCAAAATGAACCTCTCCGTAGGCCGCTACTAATCAGCTGAATCAACGATCGCATTGTGCAAGCTGACCTAAAGCACAACCGGTCGAGATGAGCTACATCTATGAGCTCGGGATCTGAAAAGACAGAGGACTTACGATGACGATCATGACCAGTTTCTGGGTCAAAGCCTGTAATTTGAAGATGGCAGAGATTAGGAGGATAGCAACGGGCGTGAAAGCTTTTAACATCTGAATGAATGATACGCTCAATCTTTATCCTCAGTTCAGTGCTCGATCCACAGTTCCCGAAATGAACCTACGAGAGATAAGCGGTGTTACTCAAAATGAGAGAGCCTGAAAAGAGGACACCAATGGGTAAAATCGATTTGAAATATGTATCACGCTTTATTTCAGCTTCCATCAGGAAAAAGCAAAGAAAAAACTCACGGTCATGTTGACATTATCTAAACCGTCCATTAAATGGGTGGTGGCTCTGAGAACTCTGGTTCCTATGGCCTGTATGTCAGCTATACCTAATCACTGTAAAGTAGACCAGCTCACGGCACATCCTAAATGATAAGAAGTTCTTGAACAATCAGCCTGGAACCGCAATCAGTCTCACAGCTTACATGAAGATTGGCTGCAAAATCAGTCATGTTGCAATAGGAAAGAGGGATGGACGTACGTATGGGAAATTGAGATTAGAGTATAAGTATTCTGTCTATCAGCAAGAAGATTCTTCAGGATGGAATGAACATACTGTTGTATAATATGACGGCTGAAGAGAGGCATATCCAGATAGGTACTGTCCGTTAGCAAGGTTGCACTTATATAGGTAATTTCTTCCAAATGCGCTATCAGTGTACCAGGTATAGTCCCTCTTCGAAGGAAGTCCATGGCGACCAGGAGTCGAGAAGAGTGACCGGGGTGAGGAGAGAATGGGGGAAGGAACGGGAAGGCTGACTGATCATAGCCGCCGATAATCTCTTGGACTTCTTTTCAGGTATGTTAGGTGTGATATCAATCACCTTAGCCCCCATCTATCGTCAGCTCGACCTACGCCATCTCGAGGGAGGGGAGATCATGGCAGAAGCGAGCTATGAAGCGGTAGAAGTGAGGAGTTGAAGATGAGAGCCAGGAAGAGGACTGAGCGAGGTCGGTATATTATACAAGGGTAGAGAGCAAAGTAAGTGAGTTATAACAAACATACCAGATCCTTCTCATGAAACGGGTTCCCACCATGCCCAACTCCTCCCTCTGTCTTCTCAGACATATTGCGATGGGGGGAATCCCTCCTTGATGCCGTTGTCCTATGAGGGGAAGCAGAAGGTGAATCTGGTGGTGATGAGGAAGAATGTCCCCCGGGTCCGCGAGGGGTATGAACAGTGTGGACTTGATGGGAAGAATGCGAGGGTAAGAGGGGAGGAGGAGTGGGGCGCATGGAGGGAATTGACGGTGATGGTCGTTCTTTCTTTCCTTCGCTGTCTTCTTGACACCTACCACCCGACTTAGTGAGCTGGTGATTAGGGAAGCGGTAGAAGGGGCGTAGGATGTGAGTCCATATATCAAGCGTCAACAAGTAGTGTGTTTGACCATGTGCGCAGAGAGGTCTTAGACATGGATTGTTGTAAAACATGGACACGTTTAGCTGGTGAAACCTTAAAATATGCAATCGAAAGTGGCTGTCACCAGATGCAAACCTACTAAGGAATGTTACAAAGACTACAAGATCACTGATTCTATACATGTCATGATGTCGTGTCAAAACTAAAAATCATGTCAGCTGGGTGATACATGTAGTGAAAGCATATGTTTTGGAGACTTACTCGGATTTGATATGTCCCACTGGCTTTGGAAAGATATCGGACCCATTTCACAGATTGATAACCGCTCTTTTCGAACACTTTCAAGAACCTGACAAGTAGACCAGAGGCTGTGAACATGACCACTGAAGCGTGAGTGAATGCGAGAGGTAGAAGAAGGGACATACCGGAAAAGTCTACTTCTATAGGAGGACGAGACCAAGCTTGACGATGAGTGGTTTGAGCTAAATCGGCATCGGCAGTGAGGATGGCTTCTTGAGCTCCTTGTATTCGAGGGATCCTACACGTCAGAGAGTTTTCTGACAGCGAATGACGAAGGCATACATGAGTACGAAAGCAGCTGTTCGGGGGGTGGAGAGCAAGGAACGAGTAAGAAGGCGGACAAACTCACTTCCAAATGATAATATTCTCAGCAGGCACATACTTTGCCTTTCCTATCCCGACTTTAGTGTTGACCATCGTGGTATTCAGAGGTGTAGGTATTCTCAACACCACATTGTTGGCACTCAATTTAGGATCGTACGCGGCACGTAAATGTATAGTATATTCCACTTTCGACTTTGTAGGCTCCACTACATGTGTTTGTAAACGGAACGGAAGGTTTATATTGGTGGTAGAACGGTATCTAAAAAAACAATTTAGGATGTGTCACAAACATATCATGAAATACTCACCTCATAAGCTCAAACTCGCCGTCTGGAGGGATGAAGGATATGGAACGATCAGAATCGAATCTTCCTAATCGAACGCATTGATGAAATTGACAATCGTCCAGTTCCACCGCGCTTTCAGATTTCGGTGCTGAATCGCCCCTGGGTGTTCAGCTTCACAGTGACTACATTACTGCACGAGCTATTTACCGTTTCTGTAAGACCAGCTTATCGTTTAAACCAAATTTACATTCTGGTGTTCCACTCAGATAAGCTCTCATCATGATTTGTCCATCTACATCCGCTCGTAGTACAGTACCTGAAGGTTAGTTTGCAGCCGCGTACTTCAGAAGTGAATAGACACACCCTCTTTGCTCATCATGAGATTAACAGTTTCGATGACATCAACGAAAGCTTCATTCTTTCTGTACTTGACGTCCGAACGTCTCCAAGATGTAGCACCGGTTGCTTGAATGGTGATTTTTGACGAGTCCTCTCTCTTTCACTCATCAGCTGTGAACTTTTGTGGCCGAAGGAGAGGTACCACTGCAAGCTCCGATTTGATACTCTCGGTCGTTATGTACATCTTCAACGTGTCTGTTTCCGAATTTTGAGGATACCCAAAGTCCAATATCTCTACATGTGTCAGCACCACCCCTCAGGCAAGATCCCACGAATGGGGCTCACCATCCAATAGCTCATATATCAAGACAAAATTATTCTTCACACTCTCTTCGTCCAGTTTGCCAAAATAAGATTTCGAGATACTCATAAATCTGTAGAGAAACTCAAACACCAAAGCGGCAGAGGCATTACACCTGATTAATTAGCTAAATTCGGAAGTTTCAAAAGAAGGTAGAGCTGACTTTGTCACAGCGACCAGGTAGACATTGCCGACCCTGACATGAAAGAAGGATGTTGAGCCGAGCGTGATAATAGGTGAACGGACGTCTGCGTTGGAGATGACTTGAATTCTAAAGACATCGGAGATGGAACGTCTATAGATCAGCTTAGTCATGAATCCACGAGCAAGGACACGCACTTGACATCTGTACGAAATAATCGGGAGGTGAGTACCTATTTGTCAGCTAAAGAGCCATGTTCGGAGTGAATAGCAGCGAACCTCTCCCTTTCGATTGAAGATGAAGAAAGCCTGTATGTCAGATGATAGATCTTGTTCAAGATGCAGCGTACTGACCGATATCATATTGCCTTTCTGTTAAGCTACAAGACGAATAGACGAAAGACAATAGCTGCCATGTACATAGCTGCTCTGCTCTGCTCGGGCGGTCGGTCACTGACCGCTTGCCCACGTCATAATTTCCCGATAAAAGCTTATCACTCTTCCACGGTTGAAAGAAAGTCTGAAAGTCACTGACTTTCGAGGTGTTACAGGTGCAACATCGACTCGACATTCCTCTCTCACCTTTGTGCTCACTGCTCCCTACGTTGCACTCGCTGCGTGTATGATAACCCCCTGTATACGGCTCTGCATCTCGACATATCCATTCATCCAAAGGACCCCTGTACTCGTTCATCTCGCATTTCGACTCGCTCAAAGTCCGAGCTCAACCTCTTCGTTTCTATCACCCTCACCAACAACAATTAATCAACAAAAGCTGTACCGCAGTACTTCATCTACAATGTCTGCAGAGGGACAAAGTAAAGTGCAGTCCGAGTTATTGCCGGCTGAGCAAACCAATCCCGCAGCTCCTTCCCCTTCATCTTCTCCTGCCCAGACCAGTGCTCCGGGGGGAGAAGAGGGCGAGGGGTCTGGGGAGGTGAGCAAGAGTGCAGGTCAGTCTTGTAACCACTGTCAAGAACTCTGCTGATGTTCCAGCCAAAAAAGAAGCAAAAAGATTAGAAAAACTGGCCAGGCTTGCCGCCAAACAGGCTGCCGCACCTATAATCAACGCCACGAAGAAGGACAGGAAAGAGAAGGAGAAGAAAGAGGTAGCCCCTACCGAGGCATGGGTCAACACCACACCACCTGGAGAAAAGAAAGGCGAGTACAGTGATACGTTGCTCAAGGTGATCAAAGCTGACATGACAGATGTTTCAGGCGACCTTCCTCCCGGCGGGTATGATCCTATACAGGTCGAAGCAGGTCATTATGAATGGTGGCGTGCCAAAGGTTTCTTCAAACCACGATTCAAACCAAATGGGGAACCTCTGGACAAAGGCACATTCTCTATCACTTTTCCTCCTCCCAACGTCACCGGTAACCTTCACATCGGCCACGCTCTCACCGTGTCCTTGGAAGACGCTTTGATAAGATGGTGAGTCAAATCATCTTATTTCTGAAATGGTGGTTGAACACATAGGAAACGCATGCAGGGATATACCACCTTGTTCCTCCCCGGATATGATCACGCCGGCATCGCAACTCAGGCGGTGGTTGAGTCTAGATTGATAAAGACGGAAGGTCATTCACGGCATCACTATGGAAGGGAGAAATTCCTGGAGAAAGTTTGGGAATGGAAAGATCAGTGAGCTGGACCTACAACATCGAAGTCTCAAGCTGACTGTGGAGATACCAAGAAAAGATAACAAACCAAATGTCGAGACTGGGAGGGTCCTTCGACTGGGACCGTGTGGCATTTACCATGAATGAGGTCAGATTCTCACTCTCTGGCAGAAAATCGCTGACGAGATAGAATTTGAGCAAAGCCGTGCTTGAAACTTTCTGCCGGATGTATGAACGTGGCTCCTTATATCGTGCAAATCGTCTCGTCAATTGGTGCTGCTACCTGAATACCAGTTTGTCAAATCTGGAGGTCAGTCTTCCGGCTGGTACGAGGACCTCACTTATGTCGTCAGGTCGACCAAAAACACTTGACAGGTCGGACACTCATGAATGTCAAAGGGTACGACGTCAAGGAAAAGTTTGAATTCGGTGTCATTACCTCTTTCGCCTACCCCATCGAAGGTTCAGGTAGGTCCATCTGAAAATTCATTCCTCTCAGCTGACATTGTAGATGAGAAAATCATTGTGGCGACCACCCGTCCCGAGACAATGCTTGGTGACACTGCCATAGCCGTTCATCCCGACGATCCCAGGTACAAACACCTCCATGGCAAATTCGCTGTTCACCCTTTTATTCCCCGGCGTATTCCCATCATCACCGATGCCATCACTGTTGACATGGAATTCGGGACTGGTGCGGTAAAGATCACCCCAGCGCACGATCCGAACGATTTCGAGTGCGCTCAGAGGAATGGCTTGGAGTTCATTAGCTTGATGAACGATGATGGGACGTACAACGAGAACGCAGGACCTTATAAGGTGAGACATGCCCTTTAAATGTTCGTGAGAAAACTGACCGATAGGGAATGAGACGAATGCATGTCAGAAATGCAATTTTGCAAGCGTTGAAGGAGAAGGGGTTGTACGTCGAACAGAAGGACAACGATATGCAGATCCCTATATGCTCGTGAGTGCTTTTCAACCCAAAGATACAGGCTTCAATCATGGCAAAGCGGAATAGCTGACAACCAGTCGCTCCGGTGACGTCGTAGAGACAATCCTGAAGCCCCAGTGGTGGGTAAACTGCAAACCTTTAGCCGAAGAGGCCCTTAGAGTGGGTCTGTTCCTCAGCATTTGGCGTGGACTTATTGACACCTTAGCGTACCGAGGCTGGCGAATTAGACATCAAACCGAAATCCTCGGCAAATGAGTGGGTGCGATGGATGGAAAACATGCAGGATTGGTGCATCTCCCGGCAACTGTGGTGGGGTCATCGATGTCCTGCCTATCTGCAGGCGTTTGAGGGAGAGGTGCCAGATGTAAGTATCTTCACCAGCAGGTGCTTTGCTTGGCTGTCCGACTGTCTGTCTGGTGCTGATATCAAAGACCGCCGATAACAAGAACTGGATCGTTGCTCGAAGTCAGGAAGAGGCAGAGGTCGAAGCCGAACGAAGAGCCAACGGGCGAAGATATACGTTATCGCAAGATCCAGATGTGCTCGACACATGGTTTTCCTCAGGTCTATGGCCATTCTCTACCATGGGCTGGCCAGAAAAGGTTAGTCTTAGTGCATCTGAGGGCACACATGCTACCACAGGAGTAACAGGCTGATCATATAGACTCGAGACATGGAGCTCTTTTACCCCAACTCTATCCTCGAAACAGGTTGGGATATCCTCTTCTTCTGGGTCGCTCGCATGGTTTTCTTCGGTAATCAACTCACTGGTCGAATGCCTTATCCCGAGGTCTTTTGTCATCCTATGGTCAGAGATGCCTATGGTCGGAAGATGTCCAAATCTCTTGGGAATGTCATTGATCCGTTGGATATTATCACGGGCCAAACGCTGCAGAAATTACATAACGACTTACGGATGGGAAACTTGCCTGATAGAGAGATCGTCAAGGCTGAAGAGGGTCAAAAAAAGTTGTATCCCAATGGGATCCCACAATGTGGGACGGATGCTTTAAGATTTACTCTATGTAACTATGTGACCGGTGGTGAGTGATCCCTATTTGATTTTGCTCTGTCATCTTCTCCACTGTATATCCCGCGTCCTAGCTGAATCATTCACGCGGCTGTGAGGCAGAAACTTGTTCAGCGCAATGGAAAGACACTCATGAAGCAGGAAGGGACATCAACATGGATATCAGCCGTGTCGAAGGTTATCGCAAATTCTGTAACAAATTATGGAACGCTACGAAATTCAGTTTGTTCCGATTTGGCCTCGTCGACATTGAGGGTAAAAGACAACCAGGGGCGAGCTTCGTTCCGCGCGCTTCTCCTCTGGTGCGTACTGTTCTTCTTCACTCGATTTCCAACCTGTAGTAAGATGCATGAAGCTAATATCCAGCCGAATGGGGAGGAGAGTTTGGTGGAAAAGTGGCTGTATCACAAATACAATATTGCTTGTGCTGCCGTCAATGACGCTCTCGACGCTCGCGAGTTCTATGATGCCACTACTGCCGCATATGCGTATTTCTTCTATGACATATGTGATGTGTACATTGTGAGTATATTTCGTATCTCCCTACTTTTCGCCCTCATATGACGTCCCTTACTCGCACTTCCAGACAGATGAACACCTGCCACACAGGTTCTTTGCTGAGGAATAATCAGGAAGCGACAAAGCCACTCTTCGAGTCCAACGCCGATTCCAAAGCCAGAACATCTGCCCAAAACACATTGTATACATGTCTGGAGGGAGGGTTGAAGTTATTGCACCCATTCATGCCCTATGTGACGGAAGATCTATGGCAACGACTGCCTAGACGATTGGACGATACATGTGAGAGTATCATGCTGGCTTCGTTTCCTGAAAAGGTGAGTGATCCCAATGTCGATCTTCCCAATTTAAATCCCGAATCTGCACTCCTATGCCTGTGCATGATCAGGTGTTATGTGACTGGACAATGTGTGTAGCGTAGCTAATTGTCAGAATGCCCGTCAGGACTTTCCCGAAGCAGCTGCGGACTTTGATCTGGTGGTCGAGTGCATCAAAGCTGCTCGATCGGTCTCGGGACTGTATAATTTACCTACCAACGGTAAGACGCTCGAGGATAAGATCACCAGTGAGTGTCAATTCATCGATCGTAACATTTGTCACTGCACTTCTGATCTATCTTTGCTCTATATCTCGTCGCAGCCAACGCGAGATGGGGCGCATGGAGTGCTTTCCCCATGGAAAGAGAAAAGCCACATATGAACACCACAGGACATTGAATAAACTGACCAATAGTCATTCTTCAAACCAAGAAAGCCGACCAAAGACAAATGTTCGAAACTCAACGCGATATCATCATAGCTCTCACCAAAGGTTGTGGGACTTGTTTGGTTGTTGAGCAAGATGATGAAGTCCCGAAAGGTTGTGGGTCGGAACTCGTCACCACGGACGTTACGGTTCATGTTGTGGTCCAGGTGAGTCTCCGCCCACTTGAATTTCCTTCGCCTCCTACCGGTATTCCTTACCTTACCCTTACACATTTACTTTGGTTCCTGCATTGGCAACCTTCCTGTGCGTTACGGTATCACAGTGCGCGAGACATGACAACACATATCAGAATCAACTGAGATGAAACAATTGTGATACTGATGTACAGGGAAAAGTCGACGCTAATGCCGAATTGAACAAACTTGATAAACGTCAAGCGATGGTTGTGGGGAACAAGGAGAAGTTACTCAAGATGATCCAACAACCGAGTTACGAAAAGACTGTCAAGGAAGAGGCCAAGGCGAGTAATCAAGACAAGGTGAGTGAGGGTTTCTTCTTCTCCGACAATGCCGCACTTGGTGGGCATGGTCACCAGTATCAGATTGTCATATGTCATTCTGCTTGTCCGCTCAGGTAACAAGGAGCTCGAAGTGTTTTTGATCGTGTTGATTTGAGCTGATCTGTAGTTGGAAAAACTCGACGCTGAATTGGAATCTATCCGTCTTGCTATCGAACGGTTCAATTCTTTCTTGTGATCAAACAACATATATCATTGTTCATGCATCTTTCAAACTTACCCACCGTGAAACATATCATGATGAATCCTCTCGTTCCTCACAATGTTCTAAATTTTCAAAGTGGTCCTCCACACTAATTGGACAATCATGGATTTTTCAGCATGTGTCTGATCAAGAAAGATATGGTATAACATCACGGATACTTCTCTAGCACAAAAAGATCCATAATCTACCATCTAATCATACAAACATAAATATCTTGTTCAGCACCTATTCTCATTTCTTTCTCTTTCTCACCTTCTTGTTGTTTCCTCTTATGATAATCACCAATTAACAACCTACCGACTTTTTCAGTTAAATCTTGATCTAAACTACCTAAACCTAGATTTAATTCTTCTAATGTATCTTCCATCATTTCTTTTCTACCTTTTCTCCAACCTGTAACTCTGTTTACTCCTGCTGGCCAACTACCAGATCTTCCAAGAGATTCTAAACTCATTGGAGGTTTACGATCAGGTGGAGTTATCATTATCATTGGACCTGTTCCTTCGTTTCCCATTCCACTTCCACCTCCAATACCACTTTCACTTCCACCTCCACCATTCACCCCATTGACTTCTACACCTTTTCCATGTATACCATCTCTACCTGAAATTCCTCCTTCGATAGGACGTATAATGGAAGTTGATCCTGCTCTATCTTTGAAATGTTGTTTTATCATTTGAACAGAAGCGACTTTTTTCTTTCCCGTTCCTTCCATTCCCTTATTGATGAAGGATTCTTCTTCTTTCAACTTTCCATCTTTCTGCATGGAATCTAAAGTTTCAAATCGTTTAACAGGTTTTAATGCTATAGGAGAAGTTTTTATCCCCGCTTCTACTGAAGAAAATGATCTAGATTGAGCTTGTGGTGTCATTTTGAGATTTATTGCTGAGAATTCATGTAAATGTATACCTATCGACATTGCCGTAGACCCGTTCAAAGCGCCGAAACCAGGTACTAACATCCATAATGGTATTCTATCAGGTTGAAGTGTTCCAATTTGACCATGTGATTTTTGAAGTTGTTTCTTATGAATATCATCCATTTGTATGATTTGTTCATCTTTCTTTTTCGACTCGTTCGCAGAATTGGAAGATGTATTGATCATTTGTGAATGGTCTTGATTTGAAGTTGTAACCGGAATAAGATCAGGGTCAGGGTTAGAGTGAGCATGGGAATGATGAGAAGGTGCTGAATTTCCTCTACTTGGTGATGGATCAGGTATCTCTGAAGGAGTAGAATGAAGTATAGGTGCAGAAGCTGTGATAACTGTCAATCTTGCTACTGGATCAGGAGGGTATTGTCTTTCTTGTGAATTTGAAACTAGCAAAGTTTGAGGTTTAGGGACATTCCAAGATCCACTCCTAGGAATATAACTTGTGGAAGGATTTGGGATAGGTACTTGAGCTATCTTTTCTATTTGACGATTTTGTTGATTTTCACCATTTGGAGAATTCGATCGTTGGATTTCACGAATTGGTTCGTTCTCCGGTTGTTGTTTCAAAAATCTAGAACCGTTGGAAGATGGGAATGGTTGTTCAGATGAAGATATACTTGATTCGGTATAGATATTGGGATATGAAGATGGAGTGAAAGAAGGTGATGATTCGGCAGGCCAAGCGTACATTGACATTGGTATCGCGTGGTGTAAAGCAAGATGAAGTGGTCTACTTTCTCTAAGACGGGTTTCTAATGGAGAAAATATGTATGCTGGTGGAGAGGATGTACGAGCCCAGGTTGATAATGATGCGAGGTGAGTTCTGTGTGTCAGTCAACTCTTCAAGGCTTATCCATCATTACCCATGGTCTCTCCGACATACTATTCTTTTGTGGATTTTAGAAGGAAAACATAGTCGAGACCATTGAATTATGGTGATAAGAACTCAAAGAGGGAGGAATCGGAAAGGGGTGGAAAGAAACACCCACTCGGTCACTTTGGAACATACGTAAGAGATGACAATGATTCGTGGTGGAGGTTGACAGGATCTGGCGATGTGGGCGAATACGGCTTGAGCGGGAAGAGGTTCAAACACTCCCTGATCGCCTGCGAGTCAACTACGAACAAGAACTCATTCGGACAGCCGAGACTTTGAACTAATGATCCAAGGCAGGAGACAATGAAACGACATGATGACGTGAATCAGGGGACGGTGATTGGCGAAAACCATTGGTAGACTTACGATAATCAATCTTTACCACCGGATCATGTAAAACGCTAAAAGGTTGTGGAACTGGATTTCTCACCGGTACACCGTTATCGTTTATACGAGTACCTTGATCCCCCGTGGAATATCTATTCGCATTTTCGTTCCCTGGTCCTATAAATCGATATTTCAAATGTAAAACATGTACATTAGAATAAGGTTGTGATGCCAGATACTAACAGTCAGTCGATTAACCGCTTCGTTACAAGAAGAGATTCCGATACTCACTCTGGCATGATCCAATAACCTAACTGTATCCCTGAAATCTTCACTGTTTCGAATACCCTCCGCACCCTCACCAGGGCTTCGCATGTAACTGGCAAAATTGCTGAATAAATACAAAGCGTCTTTGGTCGGTAAATCGGGCGAAAGGGGTCTTGTGAGGGGATGTCGGGCATTGGGTGAGGATGCGGATTGGGGAAGGTAATTCTGTGGTTGAGAAGGAGAGATGGGTGAATGAAAGTTTGACCATTGAGTGGTCACTGTCGGTTGAGGAGTATCTGACATCGTGGTCGGGAGAGAGTAATACAAGGCTATCACCAGTTGGACTACTCAGTAGGGATCCTTATACCAGTTGTGATGATCGACGTCTCCAGTTAGACAGTGAGATAGGTAAGATGGATAAGGGGGAAGAAGTGGAGATGAAGACGCCTATGACTCTCCAAGAAGAAGTCGGCTGCCGTAGGACAGGAGAGGGACTAGACAATGGATGTCAACAGAGAGATCTTGAGTCGGAATTGATGGATTTGACGATGTTCGACTTATCCTCTAGGGCTGCTTCGCCAACGGTCAAGCAGGATGGTGTGAGAGTGTGGATATTTGGAGTCTTCGAATTCAAGCACTCAGCTCGGATATCGGTCGGACTCACAACATGTAACTTGAATTCGCGCTGTGCTGTGAGAGAGATGAGCTGACAGGAAGGGGGTAAAAGATCAAAGGAGAGGAAGTTTACAAATGTGTCAGTGAAGATGACGTGTTGCAAAGCCGAAATGACAAGTCATAAGAGCTCCCGGTCGATAGAAAGGTAGTTAAGAATGAAGTGGTAAAAAGTAGTGAAAGTGAGTGATGTGAGTAAATGTCACGATGATAGATTGGTGAGAAGTGTAAACATCCCTCGGGTGACTTATTTCAGGGATAATCGTATGGTATGAAAATTCAGTAAAGGACATGAGGGGTTACAGCGGTCTGACGACAATTGAAACAATGGGATGAGGTTGGGGAAGGAGAGTAAAAGGAAAGTGCTCCTTTGTGGGAAGTCGACTAGCTTCATGAGGGTGACTCGGGGTTTCTTTATTAACCGATTCCGGTGAGAGAGTAAGTGGTAGATAGGTCAGAAGTAGTAGTCAGTGTGAACCAAGGGAGTATGAATACTTACTTTGATACTTTACAAGTTCATTACGAAGAGTCGTCTTTGTCGTTGGGGAGGGGGATGGGGTGGGGGAAGGGACGGAAGCAAATTCTTTACCTCACCTCCACCGCGCGTCGTCGCGTCTTCTGAAACGGAATCTCCATGTCGTTCGACCGTTCTAGAGTATGATCCATGAGCACCATTTGGCTATCTTCTACCCCCTTAAACCCATAGCGATATCTCCTTTCAATATGTCATCTTCCCCTCCTCTTGTCCTTCTCCCTGCACCTACCGAGTCGCTCACTCCCACTCCCACCTCCCTTCACCTTCTCCCCTTCTCGCTGAACATCCCATCAGTCCCTCATACACACCCTTCTCTCTCTCAATACTTCATACCTCGTCCCGCTCCCCCAAACTCTCAGATACCTACCGGAACACCAATCGCCTCTTTCCGTGGAAGACAACTTGTCGGTCAGATCATATCCCTTCCATCTGCATATAAAGGTTTGATCGTCTCTATCCCTCCTACTCAATCACTCATATCTTTCTCTTCCACCTCCAACGAACCATCCGATCCAGATGACAATGAGAAATCAGATGACATTTCCTCTCAAACGAATGTGAGACGATCTGGTAGAGTGAAAGGTGTAGGACAAGTAGCTTTATCAAGACCTAAAAGGGGTATTGTAACTCGGACGAAGAGATATAAACTTGATTCTGATACGGAAGAAGAAACGGACTTTTCTCCTAATTTGACACCTGGTACTGGAAGTTCAAGCTCTACAACTTTAAGAGAAAGTGGTGAAAATCACAATGAGGATGATGATGATGATGAAGAAGAAGAAGAAGGTATGATAATACGTGCTGAAATGATAAATGTTCAAACACCAAATAAAAGAAGAAAAACGATGATTCCTGAGATCAAAGTTCAAGAAGCTACTCCATTAAAAAAACCTCTTCCTACACCTAAAAAACGTTTAGGCGTAATATCTCCATTGAAGAATATGGATCCTAATCAAGATGCCCAACTCCCAAACAAATCAGACGATGAGGTTTCTGGGAAAGTGGAAAATAAGCAGATATCGGACGTTATCATGCACATCGACATTGAGGATATTGGTCAAACCCCCGTAATAGATCATGAGAGTGATGGGACGGAGATGAAACTAGATGAGGAGATTAAAGAAGAATTAATCCCTTCTCCAGGGACGGAAGATCAATTACCTACTTTTTCACTCTCACCACAGCCGTCAACGACTAGACCTTCGCCATTGAAAGCTCCAATCACTTCGGAGTCTGATGGGATTCCCATTGAGCTCAAGGTGGATGAAGTGATAGGGAAGAAGGAAAAGAAGAGAGACAGTTCAGGAAGACCAGGTATAAGAGAATTAGTTCCTATTCGTACTTTCACTTCGTTCATACTTTGGACACCGGACGCTTCTTTAGCCGGCTTTAGACCAGACGAGTTGATACCTTCATCCGATTCGTCGAACTCTACTTCGGAAAAACAGAAACCCGCTGATCCTGACACATCGAAAGTGTTGGGACTAAGGGAAGAAGACAGACTTGGACAGTCGAAAGAGTCAACAGTAAGAGAAGAAGACGATCATAAGATAGAGGAGAGAATGGGAGAAGGTGAGGAAGAGAAGGAAGAAAATCGAAGTGATCCAGCAAGGGATCATATTTCTATAAAAGGGGAAATTGCTAGTCAAGACAAGGGATGGTGGAGGACTGGAGGAGCAGGAGAAGGAGGAGATGAAGTCGTAAGATCTCTAGGGGAGTTCATAGGGTTGTTAGAAGCTGTAAGTGTTTTCTTTTTTCTTCCTTTTGGTCTGAAAAGGACTGATCAAAAGCTTCACCGACCCGTTTATCTTCATAGGAAAAGGGATGGTGAGTAGATAATCCAATGTCGAAACGGATGAATCATGTTATAACAAGACTTGAACAGTATATGAAATTGCATTATGAGTACAACATTTCAACAGATATTCACATTTTTCTTCTCCACTAATCATCATTGTTCAAGTTCAATAATTGTTTAAGATCCCCTTCCTCTTAAAATCCAGTTTCACCACATATGACTCCAAACAGATCGAAATCCGTTCTCTCACTCGTGATAAGTCACATCATCTCTCTCTAAAATATATATCAAACATTGCCTCATGTCTCAGTTCACTCCCGTTTACCACTCCATAAACATGTAAGAACAAAGTCGGATACCTCGTTGTGAAATAACTTAAAAATCCAGAGGGTAAAGAACCTAAATGTCGTTTGACGGAAGGTTCGAGATCTTGATAATGATGTTTTTTATTTCTCATTGCGCGTAAAAGATCACGGACGGTATGACCTTTGTATTTCCTATATTTACCTAGGTTGTTTATGAACACTCGATCTAATCGGGTATACCAATCTGTTCCTACTATGCTCGGAGCGTCTGCTTCGAGTAAAACGAGGGTAGGGTCGGGGGGATCAAGTTCCATATTCTCAAAGCCTGTTGGTCAACGCACCTTCCCCACTCTAGTGTGGCACGTTTCTGGAGCCGCCGGGAAGGAAAAGGAGCAGAAGTAAGAGGATCAAGACTGGGATCAAGATCTTGGATGGAGGTACATAGGGGAGTAAGCAGACGGAGAAGAAGAAGAATGTATGAAACACTCACGATCCGAAGCATCACACAAAAATGATAATCTTTTCGCTGCCGTCCAAAAGAAAGGATGACTCAAACATTCCTCGGTCCCAGGACGTGTCTCTGGGTTCATAGATAACAAAGCCGTGATTAAAGCTTTTGCCTCCCATCCTTCTTCCCCTAAAATATCCAACATGGGCAAATTGACAATTTCTCCCTTCACGATATTACTCTCCCGATTGTAAGTCTCACCATAAGGGTGTTCACCAGACATCAACACCCAAAAACATAAACAACCCAACGCAAACAGATCCACGGCTTTGGTGAGTCGACGTGACTTTTTACCGCCGGATAGATCGTCCGTGGACTGTGAAAAGTCGAGAAGAGAAGTGGAAGAGGACGATGAAGAGTGTGAATGTGAAGAAGAAGGATCGAAATCTTCATTTAATCGGACTTGACCTCGAATGCATTCAGGAGCTCGCCATCCGAGTGAACCAGCGACATTGTTAGCTGTTGGAGCGAAAGAGGATTGGTCTTGTTCTAATCGACGAGCGAGACCGAAATCTGATACGAGCATACGGAGGGATCCGTCTTTGGCTTGAGATACGAGTACGTTTCTAGACCATCAGAACACTTACTCGCAAATTCCATATAGTTTTATCAATCATCACGCAAAACAGGGAAAGAAGTTAGAAGTGGGGGGTGAAAGTGGGATCCAGAGGAATGAGCATAGGATCATCTGGTGAAAAAAGGACGGTGACAGCAATGAAAATCAATAGAGACACCCACTGAGGTTTGATATCCCGATGAATGATCTTCATCGCATGCAAGTGGTTCAACCCCGACATGACTTGAACCAACGCCTTCTTCCTATCCAGTGCACTTGCCAGCTCTTGGTACTTATCCGGGCTTTCCATCAGGTCCGCCAAAGATGCCTGACACAAGTCCAGGGCGATATACAGGAAATTATCCCTTCGCTCTTGGCAGTAATCTGAGATGTCAGCTATGGCAACATTGATCATGTTCTCTCACTCACATCGAATCACATTCGGATGGTCGTCACTAGCCTGCAGTAGCTTGACCTCCTGACTCGCCAAACGAGTGAAATCACTCAAGAGCCGTTTGACTGCCACAGGTCTGCCGCCCCACGTGCCTTTCAGCACGACCGTACCGTGAGAACCGAAACCTGAGTGGTCAGCGGACCTCATATGAACGTGAGATGAATCACTGACCAATGACGGAGTCTGAAATTATTAGACTCTCCTTGTCATTTTCATCCTTCAGATTCACTGTGGACAGTTGCCGTGGTAAGTCGGGCAACGGCTTTTCACGTATATGTGGGGAAGGAGAGGTGCTGCTTCCTTCACCACGATCATCATACTCCGCTTCATCTTCACCGCCTTCCTGTTCTTCTTGACCAGGAGAATCGCGTTTCTTTTTCTTGCCCCTGACCCGCCGCCGACCGGGCTTCTTCTTGAGGACATTGCCTAATTCCAAATCCCCTGACGGGGCTAAGGTTGTCCCGTTGGAATCCCCGGTCTCCGACTTTGGCGTCTCAAAGGTGACCCCCAGCCGTTTTTGTACGACTTCCGGAGGTGTCACAACGACATTTGGTGCTTGTAGCTCTAAGACATCTTGAACAAGAAGGGGCGTCTTCTCTGTGGGCGCAGTGATGTGCTGTTGGGCTGCAGATTTGCTCCAACGGGTGATTCCTACTGCCATCGCCCCCAGCGACACCAAAGCGCCGAGCATGAACACCGGCCACATCCCTTTCACCGTTCGCCGCCCTTTCGGGCCGACATCACGATGTTCCTCAGCACCCTCGATCAAACGTACCTCTTCCTTTGGTGGATCCAGAAGGTAAGGAAGAAGCTGGTCCTGTTCGAGGACTTCCTCCGTCAGCAGAAACGAGCCATTTGCCAACGTCCCGGGCCGAGGAGGAGGGGCAAAGTTGATCAAGGGGTACGAGTCGGACGAAAGGGCATAGAGAAGCCGACGATGAGAAGAACTATCGCCCGGAACATTTCTTGTTGGGGATCGTGAGGCATTCGTGGGTTCTTCGGAAGGATCGACGGACAAAGGAAGGGCCCCGATATAAGTCGTGGGAGGTCTGTTACGTATGTCGAGCTGTGATGTTGGGACTTTCGCAGGGAGAGGGAAGAGCGACGGGAGATGAGGAGGAGGTTGAGGGACAAGTATAGGTTTGGCCCCAGACGTAAGAGGAAGAAGGATATCGTATACAGCGATTCTGGAGTTATCAGCAATGTTAGACCTAAGATATATATAACCCACCCTATACTACCAAGATTGGACACCCATCGCATTCCGCCGCCATGTTCCACACCAACAGCCACACCATCATGACCCAGCTCCACTCTCAAACGTTTGGCCTCGGTTCCATCTGCCTCCCAGAGTTGCTTTGTCATTCCGGACTTTGCCCAGTATTCCGCCATAGGCCGGTCATAGCTGTTGGGCAGGTACGTTGAGTAGACAATTTCCTGGACCCCTCTTTGGTCTCCTCGAGGTGAGCGAGCCTCTCCTGTGAGAAGTGGAGCTGGCGAGGAATGTATGGTCAGGCGATAATCTGTACGTCCGACAAAAAGAATGTCTTGGGGGTTTTGAGGGCGGCTTTCGAGATCATCAAGATCTGCATCGCATGACCCATCATCGGCAAGTTGGGATAGATTGGCAGACAGAGTAGTGAAGCAGTCCAGCTGCTGGCCGGTGCGGAGATCTAGAGTGAGAAGAGATGATTGTTTGGAGCCTGTGAAAATCCGACCGGGCGAGTGAGGAAAGGTGAATGGAGAGAGCTCGATACTTTTCCCGTCAGTTTTGATGTCCTTAAGAGTGTAAAACCTCTCACAGTTGTTCCACCGACAGAGGTAGTCGGCGTACTTTGGGGCTTTGCTTCCCATCCTCTTCTTCGAATACAAACAAGCCTCCGCTGAGCGGCTCAACGATGTATTCCTCTCCATCCACTCGCCCTCGAAACCCACCACCGACCAAAGGATCTACCCCATCGCTCAAAGTCCACCGTATCTTCCCTCCATCCCTATCTACCGCATGTAACGCGCCGTCAATGGTCGATACCAATACGAATGGTAGCAAGTCATAATCGACTTCCGGACGGGCGACGCTTGGAGTAAGATGTCTTGGGGATCGAGTAGGGGGTAGAGAAACGACTGCGGGATATGGATCGGGTACAGCTTCGCCACGGAGACAGACCAGAAGTGGTAGAATCAATATTAGGAGGTAAGCCCCAATCAAAAAGCCAGGGTTCATATTGCAAAGGTGGGTGAGAACATATCTCTCCTCAAGGTAAAGGACGGAAGGAAGGGGCCAGTGGAGCGCTCATGATCTTCTGACCGTCCTCCCAGAGGTGTGATCGAGGCTTCAGGTACCAGAATTTCTGAATGGCGTTGCTTGATAGATGGGTGAGCAGGTTATGAGGCAAGATACGACAAGAAGAACAAGAGGGAATGTAGAGGAAATATGGTCAGGAAATTCCCCTTTGTGAGTGAGGGGGCGAGAAGGGTGATTGATACTTTTGATACCGCTCCAAAATCCTTTGGGTGAGGTATAGACACGTCATGATATTAGTGCCTGGCCAAAGATTTCGTCTGGGACCAGTTTGGTGCATGTTTTCTTCACCTACTTACTTACACTTTTCCATCTTTTCGTCATGTCCACCAAGACTCGTGGTATCAAGCGACCGGGCCCGTCCAGCAATGACAGGGCAAAGTTCAAGTCTGCAAGATTCAACAAGCCATCGAGAGCTCAGAAGCCGAGTATCAAGTCCGAGAAGTCTCCTGAACATGCAGCCCCACAACGCAAGCGGCCCATCACTCAGCAGGGGATGGGCGATGAACCAGACGAGGAGGACGTAGAGTCGGACGGAATGGATGTAGACTCTTTGGATGAAAAGCCAGACGAGCTTACGAAAGACGAACCCCCCGCAGAGAAAAAGGTCAGAATGACAAAAGCCGAAAGAGCCGCTCTGCATGCTGCTCAGCCTCACCGAACAACCTTACTCCCTTCTTATCCCCTCCTCCAAGACACTCTACTACCTTTGTGGGAAAAGGCAAGACGGTCAGACCTCGCAAAAGAAGAACGCAAGACAACCATCGCCGAGCTGTGGACAGCCGCACAAGGACGAGTGGGGGAAATCTTCAGGAGTCATAAAGGGGCTCGGATCCTGCAAACGGTATGTGCAAGCTCTCAGTCGTGGGCACGGCTGACCGACCGATTGTCAAACACGGCGGGAAAGACGAGCGTCTTGGTGTCGCTATGGAACTTCAACCCCAATGGAGAGCAATGATGGAGTCCAAGTACTCAAAAGTAAGCAGCTTTTACGGGGAGATTATCGCTGACAATAGTTCCTCATTGGCAAACTCATCAGATTTTGCCCTACTATTCGACCACTTCTCATACAAGCCATATCCCCCGATCTTCTCCGCCTCCTGTCCCACGCAGAGGCCGTGCAGCCATTGGCAGATCTCTACGATTTGTACGCTACCGGTAAAGAGCGTAAGCTCCTCATCCGAGGATTTTACCCCAAGGAAGTCATCATCTTTGACGATAGCAAAGATGAGATCAAGGGTCTGGAAGAGGTGCTCTCCACTATGGGAGAGGGAACAGGAAAGGAAAGAGTACTCGATGCGGTCGGAAAGACAGTTGTGGACGTGTAAGTCAGCACTTACAAACAGAGACGTCTGCTCACGACAAGCTTCAACTCCACTCAGAAGAAAGCTTTGACTCAGCAGATCTTCCACCGCTTGGTTCTGGAATATCTCACATGCATCTATCGGTTTCTGGAAACCGAGATTGCTGAGACGAAGATGCATGAGCTGCTGTCTGCGTGAGTGATCATGCTACCTCAGTCTCGAGTGACTAGTTGCTAACCCCCAAGTGCTTTGGAAAGCTTGCCGGAAATCATTCATACGAAGGACGGATCGTCTGTCGTGCGATTCCTTATCGTCCGAGGTCATGCCAAAGTGAGTGACGTGTGGATGTTCATCCTGCGTATCTGACCCGTAGGAACGCAAACAGACACTGCAGCAACTTCGAAAGCACACAGAGGCCATCTGCAAAGATGCAGAAGCTCAATTAGTCTTGTTCACCGCCTTTGACTGTGTCGAGTCAGTGCACAATGCCACCGATGTGGAATCGTACTGACCTACAGCGACACCAAACTCATGGGCAAAACTTTCATCTCGGTAAGCTACTCCGATTTGCCCAGAATATGCTAAATGATCAGGATATCACGACCCTTTCTCACACCCTCGCTTTTGACAAAACCGGCCGTCGAGCCATGCTTTATCTCCTAGCACCTACATCAACGAGACACAATATACCGGCTGTACTTCAATCTCTCCAAGTATCCGCCACCCAAGCTACAGAGTTCGCAACGAGTAAGAAGGATCCTATCCTACGGCGAGAAGAGATCCGGGCGTATGCCAGTGAAGGACTGTTGAAAGCCGTAGAAGAGAAGGGCCCAGAGATGGTTAGAGATCCAGGCGCGGGTTTGGTTGTACAAGAAATTATGTTGTCAACTATGGGTGGTGAGTCTTCTTGGCCCAATTTCCCTTCGAGAGTCCTCGTGGACTGACGACCTTAGATAAGAGTCAAGCCATCAAGGCCCTCATTAAACCCATCTGCGGACCGTATACAGTTTCCACTGGATATCACATTCTCGACTTACCCCACGCCAGTCGAACATACAAGACCATGCTGTCAGGAGGTCACTTCAACTCTAAGTTGTCCGCTGTAGAAGTCGTCGATCAAAAGCTCCGATCAGACTTCAGTCAAGCCTTTTGGCAAGCCATCACATCGTCGGAAGCAGGAGGCGAGACAAACGTGGTCGAATTGGCCAAGGGCTCCCCGTTTATTGTTTTGGAAATGATTGGGGGACTTGAGGATGCCGGGAGACTACAAGATGTGAAGTCGGTTCTGGGAAGCAAAGATGTCAGACAGGCAATAGAGGCGGAAGGGCAAAAAGGAGCGACATTACTTGTTGAGAAATTGGCCATTCTGTGAAATGTTTCTTCGACACCATCTCGAAAATGTACATGACCGACACGTATCCATCTCAATGTGACCAGCTTAACCTGGCGTCGCATCTTCTTTGTGAATGCCCTCGATCGACTTCCAACCATAGAGGTTTACGACTTTATTGATTTCCTCATCGCTTCTGTCGTTCGGCAGTCATTGATGGTTTGCTACCAGCGCTGACACTCATGGGTCATTCTTTCCCACGTTCCGCAGACATGCCGCGCTATTACGCCTCACAAAACCTACTAGCATCACAAACTCATGGCCAGAACTTGTGGTGAATGGGGTAATCTTGAAGGCTATGACTTTTTTGTTTCTCACCTTCTAATCCTCCTTTCACCACAGAGCGACTTCTACTTTCTCAAGCATAGCATTACTAAACATTTCGGAGATGAAAAATGCTATGCTCGATTATCAGATTGGTCTTCTCTTTACTAATCCGTTCTCACTAACCTATAAAATCCTCTTCATTGCTCTCTCATCATCTCAACTCAATCGTTCATCTTTCAGCTCTTCCCACTCGCCACTCACTTATCACTATGCTCTTCAACAAACTCGCTTTCGTGTTCACGGCTCTGATTGCTATCCCGATCGCTATGGGACGAGTTTACAACATGTCGGCTCCTACCACGCTTCAAGTAGGAAAGGAATTTACGGCGGTACTGTATACCGAAGGATATATCACCAACTGGGAAGAATTCGGCGTGAGTGTAGTCCTTGCCAATCCCTCTTCATTCATGCACTCATGTTCTCCTCACTTCATCACCCGTACTACCCTCCATAACTTCTTCATTCAGACTAAAGCTGCCTTCACCCCTTCGTACTGCTCCTTGTCGAATTCCTCAAATGTCTGAACATCCCCTCGATCACCTCCAGACATTCATCGATCTTTTGAGAAGGATGTAGCATGATGTCTCGATAAACGAAATGCTAATCAGTAGGTGGTCTGGGGTCTCAAGAATAAAGCTTTCGACTGTACTATGTGTGAAGGTAGTGTGATCGGGTACGATAGTCTATAGTGAGTTTCACTCGTTCCACATCAGATATCATCCCCCTATATCTCCACCCAGCGTTACTTCTTCAATTTTACCTTGATATTCCCCGTCCATCCGGTGATTCCCAATGATGCAAAGCTCCATAATCTGTCATTCTATATGGAAGAGATCCAGAAGTAAAAGAAGACAACTAACCAATAGTAAATCCACTCCTGGCAATGACGGCAACGCTACCTATTCCGTAACCGTCCCGAATGAATTCTCTGGAGATTTCGATCTAGTGGCCGGTATCACTTATCTCACCGGGGTGAGTGATCCACCCGGTTTATCCACTTTAGACTGAGCCCCATCTTCCACTACACTATCCTTTTCCCAAGATCATGTATCTCTCTGTAGGGGGGGGTATATGTCTTTCAAGGTGAGATAAGTGTGATGCTGATTGACAGGCTTCGGGAGAACTCAGTGTTGTATTCTTCTCTCAGCCAGTGACAGTTGAATGAGGGGTGAACACATTCTACACTTTTTCTCAGGATAATGTTGTTTACCATAATCCATGGATCATATTTAAATAAGACTAGGTGATGAGAAATAGTAGCCGATTGTTGATATGCACAAGCTGTGTTGATGTTGTATCATTCTCCAAGACGTCATCGCCAATAAGGGACAGTAGTCCCTGCGCACGGTTTATCATGTTAATGTATTCCCTGACACATAAAGAGGGAAGAGTAGGTATTTTACCAACTATCAAATCATCCCAATGCGGGTCAGTCTCCGATATGAGACATGAGGCTGTAAGATTGTGTGCCGTTTTTTCAGTCCCTGGAACACTCCTGGTAAGTATGTATGTCCGGGGAACAATTGCCTAATTGCCTAATCTGATAAACATCACAGGTTGCCTGTTGGAAGTAGGTATATTATGATCTGTCAACGGATGGTGAGTCAATCAGGCTTCTCAGTCTGAATTGTGCTCGTCTTGCAACTGCAACGTGCTCGAATGACCAGAGTACGTGTGTCGTGGTGTATCACTCCTACCAGAGGAACGGATTGACGTTCCGGAGATCCACCTAAGGAATCACGCCATATTTCAACAGAGTGGGGGATTCTCTGACCTCAAAGAATGTCAAGGATCTTGTGTTCCAAGATTACTTTGGGGACCCGAGGATCATTGATGAGTGGGGGATTCATTCCCCCCACGACTATTCGAGAGGCGATCAGGCTGTATCTGTTCTCGATTTCCATCCGGGAAGTGTAGCGACGATACTTTGGCTGCCTGTCCTCTGTGGCTCCGTGGAGTTCGTCCGCACCTTAGAACTCGAGGGATCCAGGGAAAGATGACCGGCTGTACGTTTCCACGACGCATACAGTCCTCGGCAGAAGAGCTGTCTCTAGGAACTCGAATACCTGCGTGGATATTTGCAGACCTCTTGGAGTCGTTTTATACTATAAGCTCCACCCTCAGCTTGATTCCCTCGACATTCACAATGCTCTCCACAAGATTCCTTCCTCTACTTGCCATTCAAACTCTGGTTTCCGCGTCTTACTATCAAGTCAACAATGTCATCGCCCCTTTAACGATCAAAGCCGGAGAAGAATTCTCAGCGACTCTGGTCATTGAGGAGATAAACTATTTCACCTTGCCTCTCAGTGTAAGTAAACTATCAAAAACACCTATTTGATTGTCCGCGCACTTTCTAGACTGTAGTGAGTTACTCCCTGACAAGCAGGTGGCATGGGGTTTATCCGATTCCACCACTCAAAGTGGCTACAACCCTGGAATCCTGCTAGAAGTTGATACTCTCTTGTGCGTAACAGTCGCTTCTCATTTCACGCTCTGTCCAGTCTGACCGTACCTGTTTCTGACCACCTGAAGGAAACATGGGAGAACGTATCATCCTCACTCATCTTTGTATAGCAGCTATCAATACATATGAAAATTACCAGCAATTAACTACCAGTCACAAACTTCACCAAGGAGTTCGAGAGGTCGATTACAACTTGACCGCTCCGACAGAGCTTTTTGGTCCTTACACTTTGATTGCCTTTATCACGTGTGAACAGGATGTAAGTCATGTACATTCTAGTTTCTTGCCTCCCCGGGAGTGGTGTATGCCTCTCGTCAGATAATTCAGGATCATACTCCCGATTGATTGAGTTAGGACGAGGTGGCACGCCGAGACAAAAAACTAATGGCAGTACGAACACCAAGTGACTATCAATCAATTCGCGTGGGATCTCACGATCGAATAGCTCTAATTTTTGTACTATTTGTTCATGATGTGTATGAAGTTCATGCAGCAGTTGATGATTATCCTGGTCCAGAGACACTAATGTAGAAGAGATCCACCTACAAAATCGCGCCATATTTCAACATAGTGGGTAACGGCTTGTGCTCATACGTCTTTGAAGATCACAGACTCCCCGATAGTTTTAGGGACCCGAGGATCATCGGTGATGCTGATCCATTTGAAGCAAACGTTTCCGAGGAATGATGTTCTCACAGAAGATCGAGCAACCCTGGAACTCGGCTGTTACCCGGGACGAGGATTGAGAGTACTTTGACTGCCTATCTCTTGTGATGACCTACCATAGAATCTCACGGATCATTTGCCATACTCGGCAGAAGGAAAGACTGTCTGTCGGGTCCGCCAGTACGAAAAGATCGGGAATAAAACGTACTACTTATTTTAACCCTACTTCACCGCTGGGGTCGTCATATACATAAGTTTGAACACCATATCAATCTTCTTGAACTTTCACAATGCTTTGGACAAAGGTCTTCTCTCTGTTAGCCATTCAAACTCTAGTATTTGCGTCGTACTATCAAGTTGGCAACCTCACCGGCCCTTCAACAATCAAAGCCGGGAAGAAGTTCACCGCTACTCTAATCATTTACGAGGTCTCCTTCTTTGACGTGGATCTTAGCGTAAGTCACGTAACAGTACTTTTCACCTGACTGTCCATGCTATTCCGTCTGATAAATCATTTGTTGATGAGTAGGTAGCATGGGGTCTGGTAGATCCGTCCGCTGAAGATGTCTACAACTTCGGGATCTTACTAGGTGTTGATACTCTCATGTGCGTATTCTTAACTTACTCTCCCTTGTATCCCTCTTCCGGGCCACCTAACCTCTGTACTTATTGAAAAAGTGGGGAATTTGAGTAATACTCCCTACAGTATGATATATAGGAGAGGAGAATGATTGACCAACAGTCATAAACTTTCGGCTGGAGTTCATCAAGTAAACTACACTTTGACAACCCCAACAGAGCTCTTAGGTCCTTACACATTGGCCGCTTACGTTACACGTGAAGCTGGAGTGAGTAAACTTCCCTTTTATACCCCATTACAACTGCCTTCTACTCCTCATGAGCATTCATCTGAGCTTAGACTCACTATGACCGGTTGGAACAAAGAACGAAGTGCGAAGATAGAAATTGATGACAGCTGGACCACGACGTGAGCGTTAACCAATATAATTGGTACTTGACGGTCGAATAGCTATGAGTATGGCACCGTGTCTGGTGATGAGCATGAATGTTATCTTTTGTTACGGTCACCTGATTATAGCAAGAGCTCGGACTGGAGATAGGAAAGCAATGGGCGTGTATGACATTTGGCCTAGCACCTCTCTGTTAAATCTTATGCCTCGGGCAGCTAAAAAGGGACACGAGATTATGACCCCAATCAGGGCCGACCACCACCACCACACCTTTGACTTGTTGGAGAGAGATTATCCCGAGAGTCACCAAGATGGGCCCAAACAACTCGTAAGTTGGCAGTTCCGCGCAGTAAGCCGCAAAGTATGGGGCAACATGTGTAACAGGTGAAATATGAAGCTAAAAGCCAGATTCAGTGGATCAACTGATCGTAACGACCCACGGTGCCATCGGGCTATCCGATACATGTGGAATTCTACAAGCGATGGCGGATTATAAAGCTGTGTAACTCCTCGCTACCTAATTCCTTCAACGTACTGTACCCCTTTACAAAAGCGTCAACACGGACTAACAAGCTCCCCTTCTCTCTTAAACAATCAAACACATAATTTGATATCATACTTCTTCTCAAGATCACTTCAGTGTTGGCAGTCCTCACTAGTGTGTTTGCAACCTACCGTGTGGGCAACCTTACGGCTCCGAGTACTATCCGCCAAGGCCAACAATTCACTGCTACCCTCTACACTGAGGTTATCTCCGGTTACTGGGTAGATCTAAGCGTGAGTGTTGGATACTGATGATCTTGAATATCCATCTATCCACTACCCTATAGAGACAGAGGAAAGCTGACCAGCAGGTTGTATGGGGTCTCGTAGCTCCGGACAACCAGGATGACTTCTCCATCGGGACATTGATCGGTGTCAATGTGTTATAGTCAGTTTTTATATGCCTTCTTTCACATCTCATTCTCTCCTCTTCCACATTGACTCCATGTGTCAGACGTGCTCGTATCACTCATCAATCCCGGACAACACACATAAAATCTTTGCTGGTCTTCGTAGGCGGACCGTTGAAAGCTGTGTCACTGACCAGAAGTCCAACCTTTCCCCATGGGCCGGGCCAGAAGACGTTTCAATTATCCGTTCCCCAAGGTATTCATGGTCCTTACACTCTAAGAGCACTTCTTCCTTATGACAGCGCAGTGAGTAGAGTTCTCCCCCATGCTACACACATTTCACGTAGTCAGAGTACCACCATGGTGATATTCGATGAGGATGGTGTTGACGTTTACAGGAAAACCACGAATTTAGTCTCAACCAGCTCAATTGGGATTTGACCATTTTGTAGGCTTGATTTTTTGTGTGAATAATCTTGTCTACAGGTACAAACTCGAATGAATCACTCATTGAAATGATCATTTGATGTGTCTAAAGAAGAAATCCTTAACGGAACTTTTGATGTTACAAAGTGATGATGATGTGGTCGACCTAAAACTCCTACACGAGGGTAGAAACCGACTGGTGTCAATCTTGAAAGCGCATCATTCACCTGTCTGCCTGCCTTCTATGGACCTGTGGATTTCTTACTATTGGTTTCTACGTGGTGGATGTTCCCTATGCAGAGCACTTGCAGGACTGTTTGTCAGTGGTTGAAGGGACCAATGTTGGCTCAAAATCGCCACAAGGAGGACGTCAAACGTGACAGACTTAGACCCAAGACGTGTCAAAGACACCCGTTAATTTCACGACTATTTTCACGATTGAGATTTTCAATTAAGATGTCAGACCCATGCGGACAGTCGGGCATCAATGTCCGGTTCAATCTCAATATATTACATCTCTCATTCAGGCCCTGCACATCTGTCCAGAGCACCATGCAGCGACTAGAAGGCGATGAGTCAAATCAGACAGCGGAAGCAACACTCAGCACGAGCACTCCAGATCTTCCACACAAACTGACCCCCGTCGGCTTGTTTGATGCTTCCCGTGAGGGAGACTTGTACAAGAAGTTAGCAAGATTGACTACTATTAGAGCAAAATAATTGTTTCCCAACTTGTCTCAACATTCTTTGGTGTGATCACCAAACCTCTTCTCAGTATTAAGTAAGGCAAAATCCGTTAGTTCACGCTTGCATCTGATTATGTTCGCTCTGACGGTCGTTTCCGGGCATTAGGAGATGCGGCCCCACTTTGCTGGGTCTGGATCATTCATGCCATAAAACACACGTTCAAGTTTCTGCATCCGAGTCCTCCATGGTCCCAGGTGCTCATGATGGGAGCAAGTCCACTGCTCCTGAGTTTGATATCTACTTATTACGGGCTATGGGTCACCTTACGGTACCTAGATCCTGATGTCAAGGCCGGATTTCACTATAGCACCAAAATTGTCCTTTCTCCTTTCAAATACCTTGGTATAAAAGAACCTGTAGCCGCTTACTTGTTTAAGTGAATAGTAATCACTCTCAGGTGTCTGGGGTGACACAGGTCTCATTCCTGCGTATGTGAAGGGCAGGGCGACATTGATGTGGCAGTGTGGCACACAGATTTTCAGGTGCCACATCTGCTCGGCTTATCAAAAAATCAGTGGCGCACGGATCTGACGACTGCCTGATGATCAGTCCCTTCGGCCCTCAACCGCCTCGTCATCGCCACATTTCAGTGCGGGTAACTTGATGGAGTATCAAGAAAGATTGAATTTGAAATTTTGGTAGCATGTGCTTCTTTGAGCTACAATCAATGAGTGACATTCATTTTTGCTTCTTTTCTTCCATACCACCGAAAAACGTCAACAAAATATTCATCTCAGTCGACTCAAACATGTTCTCTCGTTGGTTTTGGTCAGCGCTCAGTCTACTGAGCGGTCTCCTCACCATTGTTGAAGCCTATCCAGGAACGATATATGACATCTCAGTTCCCGCGTCGGGTCGACAAGGCTGGTCTATCACGATCGATACGCAATGGGAGGAGTTGTGGCAGCCTTCTGAGACCTTCGGGGTGAGCATTTCCCTCTTTTCACCTTTACTCTCCTTTTGGTGAATTTGACAGTGTGTGACACATACGTGTTATACCCTCATTTGACGAATGAGAGTCGTTGTAAGAGCCTTCCAAATTGATGTGAACTTACTTGTAGATCATCTATGCGTTCAAGAACGAAAGCCTGAGCTGCAAGGACTGCTTAGGAAAAGTATTTGCGTACACTAATCTTGAGTGAGTTGAAACCGAAAATCCATTCTTGACAGGATCCCTTGTCGCTGAAATGTGAAGTCATCCCGGAGCATCTTTTCAACTGCACAGGCAGATCACCATTCAGCTACCCCGGACAATCCCCCCTGGCCAATACGAACTCGAGTTTGCAATCACGTCAGTGAATGCGATAGAGGACGGAGTGAGTCACTCTTTTCACCCCCGTGGCCCTTAGATCTGGGACTTCCTGATTGATCTTTGTCTCCGGAATGTTGCAAACCTATCAAACTCCCCTCTGGTGAAGCACGCGATTCCCTCGTCGATCACAGAACTGTGCAACTTGCTAACAAGAAGGACATCAGTGTTCCAAGTCTCCAAAGACGCTCGACATCGTTTGACTTGCTACCTTACGTCAATCCCGGGGGTCCTATCATGTTTCCTTCCTCCACAACACGTGTAACGGTGCCATCTTCCTAGGGGGAGAGTCCTGATCATAGGTGCCTGTGGGGTGTAGATCAACTGTTTTCAGGTGGAAAAATCGTTACAAGCAGTGGTCGAATATGAATATCAAATGTGTACTTCCTTTTGTAGTATCTTTCATTGCGATGAACGGATTCCGTCAGACATTCAAATACCTGATTGCTCTCAAGGTGGAGGTGATTGTGTAGATACAAATATCTACCCTCATGGACAAGATGTCACTATCATGCCCCGGACACCAAATGAACTTGAATTGGGGAGGAATCCGGTACTAGAAGCTGTCCCGCAGGTAACATCGGGTGACCTCGTGAACACGCAATATCTCGGAGAAGTCATGCGGACAAAGTGATCAAATTTCGCTTATCAGGGCATTATTCACTCCTTTGCACCATCAGAGGATTTACGTAGCACATTGGCAACACTGGAAATCTGTCACGTTGAAATGTGTCTGCCGCTTTTGCTGGCTGAAATTTCATGACAATCTGTCCCGTCCCTCGGGGGATCTGTACTTGTAAAGAGGTGAGTTAGATCGATAACAGACTATCTCAAATACACACACTTCATCTCCTGCACATGTGCACGCTGGAGCGCAAGAGCAGAGACCCCTTCTGTTGGGTAGCTGGTCGAAAATTGAAGGGATTATGACTACATACCTGTACTCCTTTAATCCTGAAATTGGCGCCAATACCGGCTACAAGCCGTGACGTGCTCCCAAATCTGGGTGGATAGGAATTAGATTCCCTGAGCACTCGGTTGATGGTCTGATGATCGACCTTCCAGCTTCCCACGATACGTATGTTACGGTAACGTACTTGATATTGTTGCAAATTCGTACAAGCTAGATCGTGGAGGATCGACAAACTCTCAACATGCCTCGTCCAATCTCTCACTTTAGCCTATTCTTGCTGATCTCTGAGATGCTCCTGTGAAAAAAATCCCGAGGCTTACGTACTCGTCGCTGGGGGAGAGGGATCGGGTCATGAATGGCGCCATTCCGTCCCATATGTTCACCTGAATCACAGAGATGTCCGGTTCTGTCTAACATCATAAAACCTCAAGGAATGGCGGCAGATATCTCATTCCTCACCCAAATTCCCCCTTACATTCCGCTTAGTGATCGAAACCATTAGCTGGCTCGGCTCCTGAAGAACTTTATCCAAAATGCTCTTCTTTTCTTTGACCTGGCTCTTTATTCCAGCTTTCTTGCTCACTTTGAAACCGGTACTGGCCGTTCCCGGTCTAGTCACTGGTTTTACGACGCCCGCCATTGCAGTAGAAGGCACACCGTTCACTGCCACGGTCTCATATCAGGGGAGTCCTGTTGCGGCCCACACCTTTGCAGTGAGTATCTTCAAATTGCAATATTAGCTTGACATGATGGCAAGAGGTGACATTCCAGATTGCATGGGTTATTACCGACCAGATTATCGCCCATGGCAAAGTAGTCGGTGATCTTATTGCTTATAGCGATCTACAGTGAGTCCCAGTTTTGAAATCACTTGACGCCTATTCTTTGGCCCGGCGCAAGAGTTCTGAGGGGTGTAGAAGTATGAATTCCACTAAGATATAGTGCTCTTGACAACTACCAACCCAAACAAGGTTTTGAACTCACCATCGAGCGTAATGTTCCCGCCGGTAAAACAGTCCTCGTTGCCGCCGTATTTTCTCAAGTTGTGAGTCCCGGCCTTCTGAGTGCTGCAGTCACTCTCCATATCATCATTGTTGTTGCTTCCGCAGGTGGAACAAGCCAACTTACTGAGTCACAGCTGAATGGTCCAATCCTAGTCGAGGAATTCTACCAAAACTTGACTGTTGTCAGGACAGGACCAATTAAGCCCTCGAGTGCTTAAAATCGCTCAGAATCGCAAATACCGCTGGTGGAGAGGGCGCGAGGAATGAATCAGGCCAGAAAATCGATATTCACAAACAGTTTCGGAGACTCTCAAATATCTACTTACTGTTCAAATTCACGCTTGTACGCAGGAAGAAAATGCACACATTTGACCCTCATATTTCTCTTGTTTGAGTTAACAAAATCATTTGTGGGCCAAATTTGGTTTGCAGTCATCCTGTATGGTTCTCAGACTGTACATGCCGAAAAATAGACCTTTCTAGATCAAATTACGTCCGAGAACCCTCTTCCCATTCATTTCACATTTCCGTAAAAATGAGGAATTTCATGCGCTTTCGATCATATGACCCGGCTCCACCAAGTCATGCCGAGTGATCGAGAAACGCCTGCTTCTCCTTATGATCCGTAAGCCACGACACCGGCGGCGCCGGGACAAGCTCGCTTCGAGACAGCTTGTATTGCGGACGTGATGAAATTGCAGAGCCGCAAGTAAGAAAGATCGGCGGCTTCGGTTGCGGCTTTCGCTCCGATAGCTACCTATATTTCGAATGTCCGCAACCTAACCGGCCATTGGTCAACACTGTTTCTGATCCGCACTCGATCATGCCTGGCGGATAGTGGATAGCCATTCCCGGTCCAATGAGCTTCTCAATTCTACAAATTTGTGACGTGAGCCAGGCAAGTTGCGCGACCGAGACTCGGATACCATGTGTGCACCCACTTGATGGTGGCTTGATATGGTCTCTCACCTAGGTGTTCCCTGGAGAGATCTGCCATTTACAAAATCCCATGGCCGGTCAAGCGTTCGTACCAGGCGGAGGGGCTATCGTCGTGCGGCGGTCGTGCGGCGCTTGTGTTGTCAATACATTGTTTCCCACATGAGATGGTTTGCTTGACTCTCGTGTATGAATAAACTATAAAGGACACAAAGCTGGGTCCCAAAAGATATTCCATTCCTCCTTCCAACTCACATTCAAGTACTCTCTACCTCATCAATCTAGCAAGAATTCATAACATGCGCTTCATCTCTCCAAGCTGCCTAGTTGCTGGTTTCCTTGGTACTCTCATCCGTTCCGTTCTTGCGGTTCCTGGTGTGGTTCAAGGTATCAACGTCCCGCCTCACACCATTGTGGGCCAAGACTTCGTTGCCCATGTCCTATTTCAACATGGTCCAGCAAATTCTCAGACGTCAGAGGTGAGTTCCCCAACTTATTCTTTCCTGTATGACCATAGAACACTGATACCGTTCCGTCCACACAATCGTAAAAGCCATCTGTTAACGTTTAGATAATCTGGGCAATAAGCAACGGCGGGACAACTTCAGGGATCCAGTTGGGAGATATCGTCGGCCGTACCTACTTCCAGTCAGTCTTCATTCTTTTCGTCCGGTTTGCCACAAGGAGACATACGCTTTAGAGCACCCCTTGTTGAGACACCTCGCTGAACATGTAGGGATGGAGGCTCGTTCCAGCATAGCCGTGAAGTCTTGCTCAAGGTACCTTATGGAGTCCCCACCGGGGCCTCACAGCTGGTAGCAGCCGTCTTCTACACTGACGGGGTGAGTTCCCTCTCTACCTGCTCTTCACGCCCACTCCGTCTTCTCCGGTCACACACATCATTCATCCCATTCTCACGTTTGTAGAACGAAGGATACTGATATGGTAGTACGACTATCCTCCAGTGGTTCATTTCGGTCAAGTGTATGACAATACAACTCTCACCACGTAAGCCTGTCTGCTGCCTGATGGCTGACCTCGAGTCGGGCTTAAGATCAGGAAGTTGATGGGACTGGTATATCAAGCTTGAGGAATGGCCCAGGAAGAGTGCACTGATATTATTTGACCTCAATACGTAGTGTATAAGATCCGCATGTAAAGACATTGATTCATCTTATCGGGCCGATGTCGCTTGTTCGTCTTCCGCGCGAATAGTGGCAAATCGCTTCGGTACTGCATAGCCAATTTCATAGCTTTCGTATGTGATGAACCTCATACTGTTCGACCAAGTATGATGATTCATCGGCAATAAAACTGTACTGACAAGAAAACTACTTTATGTACGATAGGATCTACGAAGGGAAGGTGTGGGAAAAGATTTGGCGAAGTAATTCCTCACCTCCGGCGTCTAATTGGTGCTGGGGGGTGTGGGCGTCGAAGCCACGGTGGAAGTGGCGCTCGTAATTGGACCGTCCACAATCAAAGGGTGAGTGTAATAGCGCATGTCGACTAACCCCTCGGGCTGACATTAGCATCAATTCTCAAATGATGCAGGGCAGCGGAAGTGGACGTAAACGGAGACGACAACTCACGAATTCATCATCTAGAACCGCGGCTGTGAGGGTGTAGTTTCCTCTCGGGGTATCAGAGGGAATCGGCAAGTCGAAGATGCGTGAAGCTACAAAGTCTCCTTGTATGGCGCTGCATATTGGTGATCACAAACAGGCGTCTTGAGATGCACAAAACTCACAATAGGTCGGTAAACGTGAGTCGCCGTCCCACGCATTGGGTGCATCCTTCGTCAGGGGATACCAGACCCCAGATAATCTGAACGTCAGCACCGAAAGCAGAAACCACTCACCTGCCAGGTTATATTCCTGAGGAATGCGATGACATCTCAGGTATGGGAAGGGAGTCAAAGGTGGAGGGGGGAAACAAAAACCTACCCCATAGTCATTCTGCTCCGTAAATCGAATCTGGGTGAAGTTGACCACAGTAGGTAAATTACTTCCAACGATGACGACACTGGGACCGTTGATAGATTCAACATTACCCATAACAGCACTCGCTATGTTGGCAAAGCCCAGAAGGATGGCACAGGCTGACAGGATAGAACGGACAGACATGGTCAATGTGGATGGGTGGATGAGTTGATACTGAAGATGTTGAAGTAGAAGGTGAGGAGGGAGAGAGAGATCTCGGTGAATTTATAAGTGCTCGAATCTCAATTTTAATCTTATCCCTGTGGATTCGACTTGTCCGTATGACCGCCGTCCCGAAGGGACCTTTGGAACCGTGCGTGATGAGGGGACTCGGGTAGCCTGGGCGCCGCACCTATGTACATCAGAAGCTTTCGCCCCGGCATGGAAGACAGGTGATCGAACGACTTCTTGTATGACAGAATTTGAAAGCATTCTTTCTTCTTCTTTCACCATATTCTTGAAGGGGTAAAATGTGGTTGAAGGAAGGGCTAAACTTACATGCGGTCTTACGGGCACAGGCACATATGTAATAATCTCCGGACTTTTATCTTCTCAAGCCCGGGATTCTTTCCGAGTAACGACTCGCACGGTTCTTGCCGTAAAAGATATAGATGATAAATACTTCGAGTCTTCAAATGCTACTCGATGGGGTGGTGTTAATGGTATGAAGGTTTCATCGCCTTCGGATGAGAGTTCAACCGAAATGGATTTGTTATACTACCTTTGAACCAAAACAAGATCATTGCATCGCCTTGTGAACCTACACACTGTTCCACGCTTCACCTATCCAACTTGCCCTGGTCACCTGAAACCATCCCATCTGGGATCTTGAGGCTCACCACTTTGATCTACTCCTGAAGTTTGCCATGAAGCACCGGATCAGTTCAGGTAGCTGCGGGCTTTGACGTGCTGGAGAGAGAAGAGGAAGTAGGGAAAGGCTCAAATGTAAGGGGCGGAATCGGGGTGAAGTGTTTAGTCGAGGAGGTAGAAGAGGTTGGGAAAGGTTCAACTGTGATGGGTGGTATGGGAGTGACTCGATGGGTCGAGGAGATATAGGTGGGAGGACCAACTCGACGAGAAATGAGGACGGTCTGATAGTAGAATCGCTGGTTGACATATCCCTCAGGCTGTTATCAGCCCAAAATCACTGATCAGGAGCGTTTATGAATGAGGAACGAAAAGGAACGGATGATTAAGTGGACGATTCAAAACTCACGAAACCATCCCCTGTCACGGCCCCGGTCAATGTGTAGTTTCCTCCCACATCTCCTGGAATCTGTAAGGTTATAGCACGCTGGGCTTCGTATGAGCCACTTATAGCACTAACCGTCAATCGCGGAATGTATGGGAGATGGCGGGAGACATGACTTACTAGAGATCTGTGAATCCCAAACGTATGCCAACACACTCGGTACAGCCGTAAGTCGGAGGAACCAATCCCCAGATGATCTAGCTATCAGTGTCGAATGACTGTTGAATGCAAGTTAAGACTGACTCCATAGTCGTTCTCGATCGAATACCGGATATTGGTGAAGTCAATCGTGACTGTGACGGTCGAACTGCTGCGATATTGACCG
The DNA here is from genome assembly GCF_000271645.1 of Tremella mesenterica DSM 1558. NCBI lineage: Eukaryota > Fungi > Basidiomycota > Tremellomycetes > Tremellales > Tremellaceae > Tremella > Tremella mesenterica. The sequence continues at coordinate 1,185,149 of NW_006711229.1, forward strand.
GTGACGTGAACCCAGTAACGATCCCGTCCACAGCGAGTGCGGACCTTGACAAGAAGGCAATTATCGAGAGGAAGAGTAGAGCGAATGTGAACATGTTTCTTTGAAATGACTGTAAGTGCAGAGTGCAGCGGGGGAAGAGAAGATCCCATCCGGCTATGATATAGTTGTACATCCCCAATTTTGTGGGTCATCAGATCAGTACGGCCTTCGGATCCCAGATCAATTCGGATCCGCACGTCTGTCCCTCTTGATGTCGGTCAGGGACGAGCTCGACCTTGACTACGATCACTGCACTCTTTGGGAAGTCAATCACTGACTAAGGATACCAAATCCAGAGGGACAGGAGTAAGAGTGATCTTCTAACTCGCCTGAGGGCATGAAAGATGTCAAAAGTCGCACTCCAGTTGGAATGGCATCATCCGTACAGCCCCGCACGGAATGGTGTGATCGGTGATCCCACTGATGCATACTGATGTACAGTATACTAAATTACACACCATGTCGTCCAATCTTCCCTGAACATACGAGCACTAGTACTCGTACTCCTCGACATCTTGAGCAAAAATCCTCGAATTTCAGGCGCTTGGAGCAACCGACAGGGATTCTGTCTGAGTTGGTGAGACAGGATGGAAAGAATGAGGGAAAGTAGGATGAATAGGTCCGATGGGTCCTATCGTACGTGCCACTTGTACTTTTTGGGTGTAGTAACCAATCTCGATGATACCGTCGTCCTGATGTCAGCCAACGCATTCGTAGATTGATCCTTTTTGCCACAATTTTCGAATGGACAGATAGAGCACAGATCAAACAGGAAATATTGATATGACCAGGATGAAAGTCACGACCCACCGTGACGGCCCTAGTAACAGCTGCTACAAGGGTGAAGTTCCCTCCGCCAAATAATGGTCCCCCAAAGGCTCCGAAGAACTCTAGACTGAATTCCAATTGTGGTTGATAAGCTCCTGTATTGGCGCTGTTCCGTCAGCTCTTTTCCGCATCTCTTCTCCTCATCGTGCACTCACTTCAAATCCGTAAACTGAAATGCCCTCCCAACACAGTCTGTACAATACTCATCTTCACTTCGGAGTCCCCAAACAATCTGTAGGATATAAGCACTTCTGGTACCTTCCAGATCTCTCCTGTCCCCCAGTACGGTTGAGTGCAGATGCCGTGCACGTGGCCGGTTCCACTCAAGAGGATGGTGCGAAGATGGAAAGTGTTGTACTCACACCGTAGTCAGTTTGAGGGGCAAAAGTTTCGTCGGTAAAATCGACCGTCACCTTGAAGGGAGTAGCGGCACGAAGATTTTTAGGAGCTTTAAAGCCGGTCACTACACCTGAGTAAGCAGAGACGTGGTACACGACGAAGGCCAAGGTGGTCAAGAGTTGGAAAAGAGATATCATAGCTGAGTCGAGTTGTGTGTGGTTTCGACCGAAGGTTTACAATGGATCAAGAAAGTGCTAGTCAAAGAGCGAGGGATTCTGGTTTCTCTTACCTCTTTTATGGACAGACATTATCACATGCTGATTTAACATGCAAGTTGCATCAGAGGTTTACGGACGTGCGGAATAAGGGTGAACCATGCGGTCCGAACTTTTAGTGAGGAATCCATCTTTGCCGGTGATCCGCATAATCAGATGGGACTTGATGCCATGGAGTCGCTCGTTCCTTGGCGACGAATGATGATCGTTGATCGATCTCAAGGTATGCGTTAAGTTATCCTATTTGTCTTGATGAGGATCATCTTGACGAATTTTCAATCCCTATCCGCTTTTTTCACATCTGGCAATGAGTTCAACTGACGAGAAGGGATTGATCCACCTTCTTCACGGGATCGCCCTCCCCACACTTCGTTTACGTTTGATTCTCATCTGCTAAGTCTGGGCAATGATCAACCCCCATGTCTCACCTCCATGAAGACTCACGATCAAGGGTACATCACCTTTCCCAACGGGACCGGAAGACTTTCAACGTTTTCATTCCACCAAACCAACTAGACTCTCTCACAAAGTCTTGGCTTCCAAGGACAGCTCTCAGTGATTTCTATCATGCGCCTAGTCCACTCGCTTTCCCTAGTTGTTGTCACTTTCATTTCACTTGTCTATGGTTTTCCGGGAAGAGTGTACAAGATCGACCTCCCGAGTAGGATACCGCAAGGTGGGACGTTCTCCGTCACTGTGTACTTCTCTGGGTATCCAGTCACTTTTGTGGATCTTGGGGTGAGTTTGTATTCTTAAACTCCCCTTAGTGCTCTCACTCAATCGTCATATCTACATTCACTTATAAAGAGGGGGACCGTCTGTCTTGAAGGAACTGACTGACAGATTGTCTGGGGATTGAGGGAGAAGGATATCGTTTGTGATAACTGCGTTGGAGAACAAATTGGGTATACAAATCTCGAGTACGTGCTTAAGTTTCGCAACAGTTAGAGAATATGAAGGTGTCTGACTCGTTAGTGTCCCGGGGTCAACATTCAAGGCCTCACGAACATTTGTAGTTAGCGTCCCGGATTATTACCAAGGAGATTATACGCTGGTGGCGCTGATACCCTTCATAGTCGGGGTGAGTGATTTTGTCGAGATTAGTACCTTCATCTGGTGCCTCCGAGGTTAGTTGTCACTGGGTACAGAGCTTGGCTCCGTTTGATCCAATTAGCCAGGTAATTGTGAGGAGATAAAGCTGATCTGGCGTAGATTGAAGGCGCAGGAAACTTCCAAACGTTCACTCAGAATTGCACGGTCTCAAGATTCCCACCCCACATCAAACCCCCTACAATTTCTTACGTTGGACAACCTACCGGTCCGATCACTTCTGGCACCCCTTTAACGGGTTCTGCCAGTCCTACAATCCCACCGGTTCGACAGACCGGTAGCCCCATTGTTTCTCTATCCCGGCATACCACCACTCAGGCCACACTTGATAAGTAAACGTAGGAAACGTCTTGGTTGTACCACAGATTCCACAACGCATACTCATCTGGATATGGTAAGAAGTAATTGGATGAGGGAGAAAGGTTTTGCATGTGACATGACCGGATGCATTGTATGAGATTGTCAACGGCTTTCTCGCGTGCTTGACATTGGACAATCATGTGGCGCAACGTTCGAAAGTCAGTCCTCCTCTAACCGAGCTTGAGGCTGATTTCTTGGCGAACCACCCATTTAGACCCGGCTTCCCTTGTGTATATCACTCATCTTCTCATACGCAACAAAAACTCACCTCTTGAAAGTCGGTAAGATGCTACCGCTTCAATATCTTCTGTTTCTCGTCAGCACATTAGGCTTTGTAGTCGGAAACGTTGGTAGAATATACTCTATCCAAGCTCCCTCAATCTTACATCCGGGTAAATCGTTTGAAGTGAAAGTCTTCTTCACCAAGTTTGATGATCACTTTCAGGAATTGGGTGTAAGTCAGTCTCTCCTTCCTTTCCTCGTTCATCACCGTCCTGATAACAATATCGAGTTGGAATAAAGGGGGGGGGGGGGGGGGGGGGAGGTGCAGAGGGGTAGAGGGGTTCAATGTACAGGCAAAAGGTGAGTCGCATTACTGATGACGAGTTACTTTTCGGCCTCAAGAACTCGAGTATAGTCTGTACAAGTTGTGTAGGAGAACCTATCGGGTATTTCAATCTCTAGTAAGTTTCATTTCAGGAAAAAAACGCTTGCACTTATACAACAGTCGCCCTGGTGAATCTTTCAAAGATATCAGAAAGTATTCATTGAGAGTCCCATCAGATGTTGAGGGAGACTATACATTAGTAGCTTCGTTCGCATCTGTCGAAGGGGTGAGTCCCTTTTTTCATGCCGATCACAAGCGTTACTAGTCACGTCAAAGATCTTATGTAGAGAGATAATATCGCTCATATTCAGGTGGAAGCTCAAACGTTGGTCCAGTACATAGAGCAGGATGTTCATATCATACGTTGAAATATGGACTGTCGTTTTGGAGAGACGTTCATGCAGATGCATATCCCATCGTTTTTTTTGCAGGTACCATCTTCAATATCGGCTCTAGACTCTGATGATGAGGACCCCTGGGCGCGAATGCCAAGTCGGTACGGTACCCTCCGATCAGGGTGGTGAATCAGTATACCGCCCATCTGTTTCATTCCTACGCCCCGAACCTGACATTCGACCGAGAGAATCCAGTTCGACCACAATAATCCATCTCGCCCTTCAACTTCACTTCTCCGACTACACACAATACCATGAAGAATCCTACATTTACTTTACCCGTCATTGTAGCCTTACTCACATATGTTACTGGGTACCCGGGAATCATCACACAAGTTGAACTTCCCGACGTTCTCGTCGCCGGGGATAAGATAGATATTACTATTCACTACGTTCCTGTTTCGGATAGTTATGAAGATCTCGGTGTGAGTGTTCTGATCATCCTATGTACCAAACCCCTCAAACTCCATACATTAGGAATAGCAGTGCGAGAAACAGGACAGGGGAGATGAAGGGATATCAGGTTGACAAATAGATTGTATGGGGTTTAAAACCTCAAGAATTGGATTGCGGACCATATTGTACTGGAGAAGTATTGGGTTACTCAGATCTATAGTGAGTTGAGGATCACCTTCTAGTTCAGAAGTCAAGTTCAGCAGATGGAAGTAAGAATCTAAAATGTAGTGGTCCGGACGATTCATTCCATCAAGACTATACGGTCAACGTACATCTTCCACGTTCTTTTCAAGGGGAATACACATTGATTTCTTCCATTTTCTATCGTGAAGGGGTGAGTTGTCTTCTCTTCCACATCTCATGAGTCTTCTTATCATGTTCTAATCATCTCCATGTCTCTTTCTTCCTTCATAGATTACTCTCCGTAGGTGATGTAGAGTATTTCCCACTTTACTTGGACAGGAAAAAGACCCGTTTCCCCGACTAGTGCTCATTTCAGTCCGATAGCACCACTGGATTCCGAGCTCTATACAAGAACGTGACTATCGTCCCACCACCTCCCCACCCCCATCCGGACAAGGCATCAGGGTATCGTCGTGCCCGAGGTATAGCAACTGTGGCTGGTATTGCGGAAACTCATAAGAGGGCGATAGCCATCATTCACAAAACGTCTGTGAAGAGTGGGGCAAAGGAGACTGGGGCGTGATGGTAGTTTTAATATTTTTCCGTATCAAAGGCGTTCTCGTACTCGCTGGTAGGGTATGTGCAATATATTGCCGTATGTGCCACATTGCCACATTGCCACATTGCATTTGCACAAGGTATGGGGGCTCCGCGTGTCGGCCCGAGCTTGGATCCCGTATGACGCAATACGCTTCCGCTTCTTCACCAATCCATTGGAAGGACCATATTCACCCGACCATCCATTCAGTCGTTTACTTAGTTGTACGGCAAGGTGGGTGTGGAGTAACTAACTTACTTTGGTAAGAACGGGATAGTGGTGCGGATCTACTTTACTGATGCAACATGCGGGCCTATGCAACGAAGGAAGGCCGAAGGAAGATGACGATTTCTAACTTTAGAAGCTTTTTGATGGTGGCGATGCCTGATGACTTCGTTACCTCGTCACCTCGTTTTTTTTCTTACTACTTACATAGGTACATATATATATTCATCAATCCATCTTCTTCCCCCTCTACACTCTCAACTTTCATCTTCTCACTTTACATCTCTCATACATAAATTAAGAATAGATAATCAATAATGCTCGTCTTAGCTCTTCTTACTTTACTCAGTTGTCTCAATCCTATTTTTGGTAAAATAGCTAGTATATCAGCTCCGAGCATCATACCGGCCGGAAAGAACTTTACTGTGGTTATACATACTACTAGTTATATTCAAAATTGGGATGATTTCGGTGTGAGTTATCAATCATTTAATCGTTTTTCTCTTCTTCTCCCTTATTCAAACCGCTTAAATCGCTCCATACATACACCTTCACTATTACCTTTCAAAGCTCCCTCTTCATAAAGCAAGATTATCAGAGCTCAGTACTTTCACATGTCACATGTAGTGGGTAAAAGTATTCGTACTGGTATAATCAATGTGTGTACGTGGGGAAGTGGTGCTTGGCGCTATATTACAATGAACGATATCAATCGCGGCTGACTCTCAAGATCATCTTCGGACTTAAATCTCCTAACCTCACTTCGGACCCCATTGCCGTAGGTGATGAAATTGGATATTCCAACTTGTAGTGAGTGCTTTTGGCTGTTTTGTCACCTACCTTATCGTCATGCCTCATGCTCTTATATCCATAACATCATCTCTCTTACCTATGTGTCAACTACAATCGAACAACCCTTGAGGGAGAGATCCTACCATTCGAGAGTTCAAATATGCTGGAAGATTTTGAGTAGGACACCCCCGTTGGGAAAGCAGAGGACCGCCTCAACAACCCACTTATGATCTTGAAGATGGTGACGACATGCTGACGAAAAAGTGGTGTGGAGAAACTCCCAAATGTCACCGTATCCGTTTCATGTCCTATCTGGGCCAGTGGGAAATACACTCTTGTCGGTGCTGTTCCATATCTAGTCGGGGTGAGTCAATCCATCCATTTCCCTTTATCCATCCGCCTCAAGGTAAAAACAACGCAATGGCTAATTGATAGGCTTCCGGTGAGACTGGTATCCAATACTTTAATCAATCAATTTCTGTGACACCCACACCAGCCAAATGAACCACGCTCCAGTCCCGAACTAGATGAAGAATGAAGGACATTGAAACCCCGTATAATCAATTCTCTACCCTATTGTAGCATAGATACATATGTATAATCCGAGAGGTGCATGTAATCAATAATTTCACATGAATACAATATCTAATCTTACATTCGTTTAGTCTAAATATAACTTTCCCATATTTGCATAACAAAGATCGCCCCTTTCAGAAATCCACCAAACCTTCCCTGTTCGTACCATACACTTTGCTGGTTGGCTCCTTCCTCCTCTGAACCCCGATTATATTTTGGATATATGGAGGGTGGTCTATCATGCGTCGGAAAGTTGCGGAAAGGTGAACACATTAAAGTGATTACTTCCCCTTCATTGCATCGAAGATCACCTCAAGCTGTGGATGTGTAATGTATGAAGCTTTTGTTTTCGTACCCGTATTTGACCGGTTTGACGTGGTGGGAGAAGGGTCTTTCGGTTCATTTGCCGCTTGATTCGATTTGCCTGATGCCAATAATTCTTCAACCACCGTAGTCCCAGAAACAGCGGCGAAATAAGGTGCGCAAGATATGTTGTTCGAAGCTATCGAAGCACTTCGACTACCGCTACCGCTACCACTGCCTTGGCCGGAACTACTGGTCGTTGAAAGACCTGGGGGAGGGGCGTTGGGAGAATCATTTTCTGATGCGGAAGTACGATGCGTGGGATTGAGAGAGTCGGGAGTGGAAATGAAGGGTGATGTACCGGTGTTACCACTAGGGAGACGCCAATAGCCACGTTTAACATTGAGAGCGTTGAGTATGCATACGCCGAGGTTTGCGTCACGATGTAGTTCAGGTCTACTCGTTAGTTGTGGTCTATAATTCGCTAGACAGTAGCATTCCACTCCAAGTTAAATTAGGTCATGTACTCCACTCAGCGCAGGAGAGAGAAACTCGAACATATAATAGACAGGAGAAATTTAGGATGAAGATTGTGGGACTAGACTTACGCTCCTGGTCGAGGATGCTCGGGATAATGAGCAGACAACTTTTCCAAAGTCGGATGAGTCGCCCTGTCCAAGAAATACTCGATAAGTTGAGAATGATGATGACCGATTTTGAATTTGAGGCCAAATTGTTGCAAAGCCATTCTGCCGATCAGCGTCCAGACCACTTTCACTCCATGTGTAAACGCAAAAAAGAAGTTCAATAGGAACACGGGATAGTGGGCGACAACACTCACCGAACCATTTCGATATCCATCCTATGACTATCCGCAGTTTGCGCATCACCAATGTTCAAGGCATATCTATAAAACAACAAGCTCGTTCTTGCCGCTGTGACCAAACACACGCTGGCTGACGAATGCATGATACTCGCCAAACTCTGTGAACCGTCGTTGGTCACGCCCGCCAATTGTTGAACGATCTGTACCAGTGCTTGAGTTGCAGCGATCATTCGGCGAGTAGAAGCGTCATTGGGGTCGGTGATATCGGCAAAAGGTTCGTGTAGACAGATAGATGCTGCGTGAGGAAGCATGTGTGCGGACTAGGTATCAGCGGATGTCTATCTACATTCCCGGAACAGCAGCTTGGGAAGAGGGATCTGAGGTTCTATGAATATCTACGCAGGAGGTAGGACTGCATTTCACAGGTGGCAGAGGGGATGAAGGGTGAGAAGAGGAGGGGAAGGGGAACGAAGAGTGAGTTGAAGAAGAAAGAGAATGACCAACAATCAAATCAATATCAAGTTTCTTCTTGTGATTCAACTTGCAAGGGTTCCTCAAAGCCTGAGGAAAACTCATTTGGAAACATGCAATAGCATTTGCCAATTCCCTAAATTCAGGTTTCTGTAACCCATCCAAATCGTCATCATCTCTGATTCTTCTGTTCTTCCACTTGCGCACAAAACGATTGACTCGGTTCAGGATGACAGCAGCTTTAAGGGTCAGAACAAATGGATCTGGGACAGGATGTTTAGTCCATATATCGAGACTTTCTATATCTTGAGGATTCGGCTCCATGTATTCTTGACCAGCTTCGAAATCTATCACAGAGACGGGTAATGGGACTGATAGTTCGTCGAGAGAGATAGAAGTCCCCCATCCAGAAGCGGAAGAAGCTATAGTATCGTGATAAAATGCCATCCAAATGGCCGCTCGACGTTCTTCTCTTTCTAATGCATCGCCAGGTGGAGGGAGCATGACTGATTTTAGGGATAATTCGGCTGAACGGACGTTCAGACCAAGAGGAAGGATCATACGTGCCACAAGACCACAGTACGCCCAACACTCTAACATACGAGTGTCGTCGATGAAGACTCTGCTGAGTATGATCTGGAAATGAGTTCTCTTCCCTCGTACTCGTAAAACCGGATTTCACATGAAAAGGCTGACATCCTATGTTCAAATGTTAGCAAGCATGAAGTGAGGAGGGCGAGCATGATGATAGGTGTTGAATCACAACTCACCATAGCCCGCACCACATCAAACAATCTGTTACCTGTGTTCAAACCATCTTGTACGGCCTCTTTGGCAAATGCAGCTTGTCGCATTTGAAAGCTCATACCAGCTCTCCCACCTCCCTTTTCAGTTCCGGCCATCCACGTACTATCCTGAACATAGCTGCTTCTCTCATATACGCTCGGGGTGCACCACGCGGCTGATGCGGCACATATCGCATGTATGAGTGCAGCATGAGGAAAATTACTGTGTGTCGGTGGGAGAGCTAGTCGAGCTAAGAACCTCGATCGATGTAGTAAACGAGAAACGTTAGGTGCTAATTCGAAAAAGGCTTCCACCCTGTTCATCAGTACTGAATTTGCATCCAATGAGATCATGAGAAGACATACAGATCATTGACAATATTTGGTTCAGGCAGATTAGGTGGCCAACCTGGCCAGAAGAGTTCCAAAAGGAGTTGTTGTTGCACGGCCTCATCTAAAGGTGGGAGATCATCCACATTCGTATTTATGCCCATTCCACTTTGTCCTTCAACAAAAGTGGCTTTCATACTTGCCGCAAAGATCGTTTCGACAGTCTCGACACCCCGCCACGGACCTTCTACACGAGTGGAAGGTTGAATATTGCCGTTCGCATCGGGTGGAGGTGGCCAATTCAAATTTTCACCAGAGTGTGGTTCGTTCGTATTATGAGCGGGTTGTCCGGACGAGCCAGACGCAACAGGACCAGATGGGACTGGTGAGAAAGTGAATATAGCATTAGGCGACAAGTCCGCACCGCTGGGAGAATTTCGGGTCCCCTGTCGAGACGTAGATGGAGGTGACATTGCGCCAGAAGCTCCATGTGTAGAATCACGATGTGATGGAAGTCTCGGAGAGTCTGAAGGAAAAAGAGGTGTAAATCCAGAATGCTCTTTCAAGCCGGTACTGTCGACAGGAGTATCGCCCCAAGTATGAGCGGCTCCCATCATTGTGTCGTTAGCTGCACCATGTCGTAGACCAGCAGGACCCATGGCTTGATGTACTTGAGCACTAGCGGCGGACGATAGCATTTCAAGAAAGGCAGTTGGGGAAGGTGCCGCCAGGTCGGGCATTGACGAGGCGCCCCACGCACGAGAACTATCGTTGGGTGAATGTTCTTTTGCTTTGACTTGTGCTTCGAGTTCGGCTGGCGGTCAGCATCGGCGCGGTAAAAAAATGAGCGAAGGTTGTGATACAACACAGAGAAAAGGACAAGAAGCGGGAATGGGAGAGACGGTCAGGGAGAAGACATCTGACCGGATGATAGGTCATGAAGGAGGCAAGAGTAGTATTGTTCAAGCAAGATTTGTTGTATAGAGGATGGATGTAGGGGTAAAATGACGGAATACATCGTGATTAGAAGAGGCAGTTGAGATAAACGTACCTATCCGCAACATCAAAGCCTCCCTCTCCAACTCCGTCCCATCTTTACTAACATCCCTTTCCCTACTCTCTCTTCCCCTCATAACCGGCCTCTTCTTCCTCTTCCTACCTTCAATATTCCCATCATCTTCATCTTCCGTCTCAGGCGAATGACTGGTACTTCCCACACGTTCGACCGAACCGGTTGAAGCTGGAGCGGCACTGGGTCCATCGTCATATTCGCAACATAAGACAGGGTTCGTTTTTGGGTTTGTACGTAGTAAATGTTTATATGATCTTACGCATGTCGAACAATTGGGTCTAGCCGCGTCGCATTTCTGTACATCAGCATTTCGTTCTCACCCCTCACATCTTCGTTCAAAATGATTTGAAAAAATCAAAACTTTGGAGACAATCCTACGCGCACGTTGTATGATGCGAGGATCTATTTGTTTGGATTGTCCAGAGTTTCTTTATGTATCTAGCATCCACAACTCATCACCCTTCGTCATGAAGATAATCCAAGGACACTCCGATAGCAACAATGATATCTCAGATGTCTGGGTGGTATGCAAAGGAGGGAAAGCAAAAGAAGAAACCTCCACACATACTTTCGCCACATGCGTAAGCGTCACCCAAAATCGGCACGACCCTCCAACGTGCTCAACAACGTCCAGTATCCTTTCAAAACCCATAGCAGATGCACGGAGACCATGTACATCCATCCAACTTAGAGTAAACCACACAGAATAAATCAAGACAACTCATCATCTTCTGATGATACCGTTTGAGCAGAAGGAACCGATGAGGAGGAAATGAAAACGTACCAATTTTCTTCGTCTACAATTTAAACAAGCCTGATTCCTTCTCAAAACCCCAGCTATATCAATCCTCTCACCCTCTACACGTCCAGATTGATTGGAAGTACCAGATGATAACATATTGGTAGATGTCTCCACGTAGATGATCCCCTGTGGGTTGGGTGGATGGGGGATATCGATTGGACCTAAGTTTTGAGTGTGTGGCACGGGTCCTTTTTTCATCCTTGATAGGCTTGCTCTTCTTGATCTAGTTCTATTTGATTCGAATGTATCGAATGGGATGAGGATGGGGGAGGGTGATCGGGAGAGGAGAAGATATATGAGGAGGGAGGTAAAACAAATGAAGGTATGTAGGGGGGAGGTGACTAGGTGGATAGGCGGAGGAGGAGTGAGAGGTTGGAGTCGAGTGGCGGCTGCAGAGCGAGAAGGGCGGGGTCGGCCATCTTAGACCGAGGGCGAAAGGGGAAAAAGGAAGTGTCAATTTTCCGTTTAGCGCGGAAAAGGGACGATTACTTCCGCTTTTGGGTTTATTCCATTGAGTCCAGTTGGCCAGTTGGCAGTCACTCGACATGCACCCTGCACCATTCCAGTGTCCGCACAGATCTTGCATATGGTATTGTGAAGGACTCAGACGTTCAAAGTATCAGAGTATCAATGTAGACCCCATCCAAACTCTAAAAGGACAACAAAGCACACACATGCAAATTACGCGGAAAAGACAATGTGCATACTTCTTACAGATGGAATATACCAACCTCAATCACCATTCACTAATCTTCTCGAAAATACGATCCGTGTGTAGGGTAGCAGATGGTTTTCAGGCTTATATACTCCCCCAGAAATTAGAAAATGTACCCAAAGTGCACAGTGGTGATATTGTCAAACCAAGAGGGCGGAAAAAGGAAGGGTAGGATGAAAAGAGATAAAAATTCTTTATATTCGTACATGTTGTAATTAAAAACTTTGAGCCATGGGGTTGTTAGGTGGGGATTGATGGTTTTGCAAACTGGTCATGAGCTCCTGAATTGCTCAGGATAACAAGAGACAAGCGTACGATTTTCGCTTCGATTTTGTCATTTCTTTCTTCAATGCCGCTCCGTCGAGAGGTTTGAGCAACTCGAAGGAACAAAGTAAATCTTCAGAGACAGACATGACCGCACCAAAATTGTCGAATTCGCCACAGTAGCTGAACATCAGTTTTTGATCAATGTCACATATCTCCATCCCTAGCTTGTTCGATTGACAAGACGCTGATGTTTCTGACTGATATATGAGGGCGATAGAGGACTGGCTGGGGAGATTGGGTTGGAGTGAGGAACAAAAGGGGACACCCACTTTGGCGCTGAAAACACCGTTACCAATGTTCGATCATTATAAAACTCGTATCCATCCTCTACAACCATATGTGCTCGACAGATCAGATCCATATCCTGTTCAAGTCAGCTCATCCTTGCCAGACTCAATCAAAGAAGACCCTGTCACTCACATGCGTCGCCAAAAAGGCGTTGATCACACTTTTACCGTAACAATACGACACCCCCCTTTCGTTATCTTCCCAATCCATAGTCGTATCCGATGGGTCGGACCATACAAGGTCATTCAAGAGACCGAAATCTGGGACATCTGAGAGTCAACACAGAGAGTTCAAGGTACTCATCCCCACATGGTGGTGGTTGAGTGCGAGGTGAGTGAGGGTGGGAATAAGTGAGAGGCAGAGATGAGACTCACCCGTTGGCCTCTGGATCCGCCGTATATCATCCATACTCTTCAAACTTGGACTCAACCCCCCATGCACGCAGAATATTTTGCTCGCTACTATAGACGCGATGGGTAATGTGTTGAAGACATCTATGAAGGTTTTCCATGTTTTGATGTTTGTGCGACGTTTGCATTCGTCATAAAATCCATACACTGAGAGTAAGCACTTGTCTTTGGAACGCGATGCCGACATCAGCTGCCCTACATAACAACGCACAACACTTGGAATGAGGAGTTGGGAGGGATGAAGCAGGAAGAGTGAGGGATGAAGGACATGAGTGACATACCCCTCGTAACGTTCGCACATTCATGATTCCCTCGCAGCAGAAAGAAGTTTTCCGGGTACTTGATCTTGTAACATAACAGCAAAAGGATGGTCTCGAGTGATTGCTTTCCTCTGTCGACATAATCACCTAGGAAAAGATAGTTTGCTTGAGGTGGGAATCCACACATTTCGAACATGCGGATAAGGTCTGCGTACTATTGTGTCAACGACCCGCGTCGTGATATCTTCTTTGTCTCAGTCCCCTCCTTCCGTCTCAGATCAGGGGTCAGCCGGGACGTTACATCATGAGACAGTCTATTATTCCGTCCACAACACCATCAACTGTGGAAAGTTTTAAGCAGGGATGGGGATAGGAAAACAAGACTCACCTGACCATGTACATCTCCAACGATTTTGACTGGTGGACTCAATTCGATCAAAGTCGGTTGACTAAGGAAAACCTCCCTAGCTGCCGCACATACATTTGCAATCTCCGCATTTTTCAACGGAGGGCTTTTAGTCACTTTGCCGCTATATCCAGCCTCTAACAACCTGCTTATCATATTATCAAGATCCATCGCTCCAATTCCCATCGCACTAGCTCCCGACATACTACCTCTACTAACAGTGGCGGAAAGGGCTACTCCTGGTGAAAGACTAGATTGACTGTCTCGTGACTGATGAACGAAGGGACTACCTACAGGCGGCGATGAAGGTCTTCCGGGGGTTGAATGGGGTGGTGGAGGTGAAGTGCTCAATAAGGAGCTACGAAGGGCTGGAGAAGTAGGAGCTGTGGACGGGGAAGGAGGTATCGCCAAACCGCTTTGAGAATCCAATACACTTTGAGGTCTTGACGAACTGATTGAAGAGATGGAACCATTTCTATCCGCAGCCGTTTTGGCTCTTCGAGTGTTCATCCGTGGTGTAGACAGACTACTGAAAGAGTTGACAGATGCGAGAGGTGTTCCATCGGCAAGGTTTGAAGAAGAGGATTGGGAGTTAGGGGGAGGGACAGAGATGGTAACGTTTGCTATGGAATCGGCAATGTCATTGGGAGAAAGCTCCTTTGATCGAGTTCGACCTATCTTCTTGGATGGCGAGTTACCCATATTGACAGATTGTTATGGGAGAGAGGTCTATGAAGATGGAGAAATCGTCAGGGTTAGATGACGACGAAAGCCTCCTAAAAGCCGGTGAGAGAGATTACTGGTTGATTGAGACGCGATGAGCTCTTGACCCCCGTGGCGTGGGTTTGGGTGCTTGGCGCGGCCGCGCGGTCAAAGATGTCTTCCACCGAGAGTTGCGGAGGGTTGGAAAGAGCGACGAAGGCAGTGTTATGTGAAGACGAGAAGACGAGGTAGCATGAGTGAGTAAGTTAGGGTTGATGGGGTCAGGAGAGGGTAAGGATGACGAGGTGGAAGGAGAGTAAGTAGTGGTGGGAGGGCTGGCGTACGGCGTACGGCGTCGAGCACAGGGATTAGGAGTTCGCGTCCCACGGGGCATTTATCGAATAGTAAAGAAAATACTCCCGTTTCTTATCACAGTTAGTAATAAGTTTACTTATCCATAAGAACATGCGTAGTAAGCTGTGTCATGCATGAATCTGTATTATCAACTCGCAGCGTATGAAATAGGAAAGTGACTGCGTGAGCATACTGCCCAGTGCTCACTCGAATTATATCAGCAAGAAAGTGCTTAAAGGGAAATGAAAGCCAGAATGAATATGGTTTGACCACAAAGGCCTGGAACATTAAGTAACCTTTTCAAATCACTGGATCACTGGCACACTGGATCACTGGCCTCATTGGGATCACTAACTTACTCAAACTCGGCGCTAACCCAAGTACCAAAACTCTTCTCTTTCACAGATCACAGACCACCTGTAAAGTACGAGTACTCAACATATATCCTTTTCTTTCCCTTATATCACGTCAGACGTTCCTTCCCAAACACCCACATGGCTCAATCAGCAACCTATTACAACCCTCCACCACCTCAATCAACCTCTTCACGTTTCTCATTACCCTCAACCACTTCACCTTCACCTTCCTCCACTTCATCACCTTCACCAAGAAGAGAAATTTCACGTGCTTCTCTCCCTCCATCAGGATTACAAAATGTCTTCACACCGATTCCTGGTCAAGGTAGAAATGTTGGGATATTAGATAGACCATTGAATAAGACAAGAGGAGGTGAAGTATCAAATTCAGCTTGGGCGTTTTTGTTCGCGGAGATTATATCGTATAGTCAAAGTAGGGTGGATAGTGTGACTGATTTAGAGAGAAGGTTAGTTTTACATGATCCAACAAGTCATTCATCATAGGTGATAAGCTTGATACACATACCCTATCCATAGCATTCTCAGTGTGACATTGAGGAATGAGGTGGAGGATGATGACATTGAGTATTGTGATGCTGATTGAAGGGGATCGTTGTATATCGTCAATGCTTGTGCTGACAAATAGGCTAGCTTCACTAGGATACGAAGCAGGTCAAAGGATATTATCTCTTTTATTACTTCGTAACACCCTTACGACTTCTTCAAAAGTGAGTTTCGTTTCCTTTATACTTTGTTCAAATCCCACAGTTTTTCCATTCTTTGTTGTCCGTCTTCCCCCTCAGGTGACACTCTCTTATTTATGAAGTCATATTTCTTATATATTAAATAACATCCCATCTCTGTTCCCGAGTTGTTGGGGTGGGGAAAAATCAGTAAAAGATCGTGAAGTCTTGACTCACAACTAGGATCCAAAAAGAGAACATAGATTAATCCCAATATTACAATTCGTACATACTCAAGTATACAAATATGTTTTTGGTAAACCTGCCGATGGTTTGGAAAGGTCTGTAGAAGGTGAAGATGAATGTGAGTTGACTATCACTCTATTTTTGTATCTCTTTTCTGGTTACTATCTCTTCATTTATTCACTAGACACTAGCTCTTTACTCATTCACTACATACTAGCTCTTTATTTTTTCACTCAACACTATCTCTTTATCTCTTCACTGGACGCTAGACAATATCACTTTATCATACTCTATAAACCTATAAATTCCCCAAATCTTGTCATTTCGTAAGGTCCTATCATATTATCAAACCCTACCCCTTTTCTAAAACCCGTAGAATTGTACAAGTCATATTACCATGTTCACCTCTACATACTACGTGTGGAGATAATTGGGGGAATTGAGGCAAATGTCATGTGGAAATATACACAATGATAGAAGGGTAACTAATCCTTCAGATATGTTGACTTGTAATTCACCACCTTTGACTCAACATATTTCCATACCGAGGGATATGGGTCAATTATCTTGTGAAGCTTTTACTGCTGGGTTAGTAGAAGGAGTATTGGATGGATTAGACGTTGTGAGTTTTCTATCAGCCTTCATCACTGCGTCATCTCCTCGTTCACTCATGGTCTTTCTTTTCATCACGAGCCAAGATGGTGTGTATACGAATAGCTGGGTGGTCATTCATGATTCTTCTTCTTTGCTTCCCGTGTGAACGTATGATCTTCCCTCCGAACGATAAGACAAGCTCATGACTGATTTCAGCCCGCTAGAGTAACTGCACATACCGTCCCGACAGACCAATATCCTCAACGAAGTGTCATACTCATTAAACTGGATCAAAAGGTGATGGACCGAGAAGAAATTTTGGCCAAATGACGAATGATGGGAAAATGAAGTTATGACAACATGATACATGCAACCATCTCAATATCTTACAACCTCTCATGGGCGTGTGGAAACGTATCAGCGACCGATTTACAACCTTACATCTTTGGGCATTTTCCTCATCCTAACATTAGCTCGCATCCTCTCACGCAGCAATTCCCGTCTAGTATACAAGCTGCGCTTCGCCAGCTGAAACTGACCCCTCGCTCTCGCTCTCCTCTCCGACATCCAGGGTAGTTCCTGTGCTCATGGTGTAGTCCTGCAATGTTCGTGTGCGGTTTGTATGTCCAAGAAATCAAGATCAAGGTGAGAGGCAGTGTGAGAAGGTAGTGTATTGCGCCTTGCAGAAGGGAGTTTGGACGGAACGGAGGACCCAACGGGTGAAAGTGAGACTTGAACTTACGCCTGCCTCACACCCAAATCACCAAGTACATCCTCTGCTCCCCCGAGAATAGCATCGAACTTCTGAGTTCTCTGGAACTGCTCGATAAACTTGCCCATGCCTGTTCGAGTGATGGCTCGACCACCGAAGATCTGTACGGCGTCGTCGCTTATCTCACCTGCGAATCTGGTTGATTGCATTTTAAGGAAAGCGATTTGACCGGCGAGATTACGAGATTGTTCCTTGTAACTCTGTCCGTGAGTCTGATGCGTTCACCCTCCTCTTCCCTGATTCCGGCCGAATTCTTAAGCGAAGGTGTCGCCCATCCCGGGCCGAGTAAGTTTGATAATAGGAGAAAGAGGAACTGGAGAGGGGTCGAATGAAAAGGATAAACTGACCATGTTACACATCTGATATGTAATCTGTTCCAACCACGCTTGTGTAGCTTCAACTTTCGCAATCATAGCTGCCAACCTGACACTCAGTCTTGATCTTTTCTGGGACGGAGGGAAAACTCACTTGTGTCGAATCACAGCTTGGGCAAGGAGAGGTTTACCAAATACAAATCTCTGTGCTCCCCATTTAAGACATTCTTCTACTATCGTACGAGACGATCGCGCAGATGCACAACACATGACCCATCGTTCGTGCTACAAGTTAACCATTTTCTCACTTGTTATGACAAGCCAATACTCCCGAATGAGACATCACCACCAGGATAATGGTCGAGGAGAGGGGTGTAATGGTGTTTAAAGATAAAGTGTGAGGAATTAGTACTCACGTTAAAGTTTGAAAGAATGACGAGCAAACCCCCATCTTCCGGTCCCAACATGTTTTCCGCAGGTACTTTGACATTATCAAAAGTGATATAGGCCGTCCCAGCCGTAGTGGAATAAGAAGTCTTGATTTGTTTGGTTTCCACACCTTCACCACGAGGGACGAGGAAGACAGTGAGACCACCTTCGGTCTTTGCTCCGACAGTCTGATTCTCAGTGCGATCCAGATAAATCATCAGAACATACTCACGAAATAATCAGAATGCATGCCGCCCGTGATCCACTTTTTGGTCCCATTGATTGTCCTGATAATCAAGACCAACACAGATTACAGAAGGTGACATACCAAGTTTTGCCATCTTCACTCTTGGTAGCTGTGGTGCGAAGACCGGCAACGTCTGAGCCGGCGAATGCTTCGGAAATAGCCAGAGAAATAACCTAAAACGTCAGTCATTCTCTGCTCTGGTACTTTCGTCTCAACAGGGATGACCAAGTACGATCATCCCGGAGGTAATGAAGAGAAATTAGGAAGCCTGTTCACCTTTTGCCCACTGAAAACCTCATCCAAGACTTTGGACCTCAATGGCTCTTTGGCAAAGTTCAAAACCGGAGGTAAACCAATGACCATTCCAGCGTTCAAGCCATCACCATAACCTCTGGCGTTGATTCTTGAGATTTCCTGGTTAAGGACGAGTTCATGGAAATAATCGAATTCCTCCCCTTTGACAGCCCCGCCGAATAGTTGATGACCATGGAGATGTTTTCCTGGTCCGAGTCGCATGCGATTCAGGTTATTCTCGCTGAGCATTAGTCATTGTCACTTCCTACGACCATATCATTCTCCAGGACACAAAGTCAGACTGCAAAGCCAGATACAAATAAAATGAAGAATGCACTCACGCCATGGCTTGCAACACCTCTTTGGATGCACGTTTACCCGACTCCTCGCAGGCCTGCGCATCGGGATACAATAGTTCATCCACAAAAATACGCATGGCTGATAATCAACGACTAATCTTTCGCAAGGCAATCGAAATTGGGGTGGACGTGAAGAAAAAAATCACCTTTTTGTAAAGCCCTATGGGATTCTTTGAAGTAAGGACTTTTGTACTCCGGCGTCAACCATGTCGGTTCACCATAAGGTACACGGGAGATATCTCCAGGTAGTGATGGTTTTATACGTGGTTTCTGTCCTTCGACAATACCGATTCTGAGTCTTTGATATTGTGGTTTTTGTAGGATTTCTGAGCGATGCCTATGATCAGTAATCATTCCATACTCCGTCTTTCATGAGCTGGGAGTGTACCGGTGTATGGCGATCACGATTAACATCTGTATTTGACAGTTGGGAGGGGAAATTTAATGAGTTTCTCGGCTAGCAAGATTTACAAATAACGAGGACAGATCTGATATCTCAGGAAAGATGTGCGAGAGGTAATTGGAATTCGAGGGGGGGGGGGGAGGACAATCAACAACTCACAATCCGTAAAACACAGTAGTAGCATCTTGTCCAGCTACTTCTGGATCGAGTAAAACTCCAATACCACCAGGATGCATAGCTCCAAATTTGCTAAGGTCGTAAACTATGGAATCGACGATAACCCATAGATCACCTTCTTTCGTGTGCTAAAGGTCAGTTTTGTCCTCTCAACTATATCTTTCCCTCTGATTCCCGAATCATCGCACGTCATCTCAGGTGGACGAAAGCGTCTCCTCACGATTTGATGTACGATGAGGTATAAGAGTGTAGATAATTGGCCAAGCAGGAGTTACATAGAGACAAGAAAGCATAGGAGGTCCAACTTTCCTCGACAACCCCAAGGACATGACCTAGATCAGAAGGGGAAAAGATGGATGATGCTCACTTTGGCCACTTCATCTTTAGGTATAGACCTGAGATTCTCGGTTTGTGCTGACATGATGTAACTTTGACTTGTGTAGCTCTAAACAGGGGTTAAAGTGGATGATAGTGTTCGATACAGGTGGGACGAGTAGAGATGTCAATGGTGACGAAACGGACAAAGGCAAAGGATGGGATTGGACAAAGACGATGACAGGTGGGTTTTTCGATCGTGATGACCGGTTATTGAATCACCGGTCAACTTTGAACTTCCACATCCCATAACGCTGTCACATACACTGTATTCATATCATTTTAAACTTTGAGACAAATTGTGGATCCTATCACAACGGCTATATAACTTCTCACACTTAATGTTCCCCTCGATCCGCTTTCACCTATCTCGTCAGTCTCATCCTTGTGTGAAATTATGTGATACCCGAATGTTCATCTCAGCACAGGCATATTGGGAGATGGCATATAGGGACAAGGAAAGACAGGTAAACTCACTGCCTCTTCACTGCCCGTACGCGTGGGTTCATGTTTCGCTTTATGATGTTTAACACCTTTGTGCATCCCATCATCTTCGTCATGGTGATGTTTGTGGGTTTCTGTGATCAGATGGGGATGACCAGTCGCGGCTTCAAGAGGGCTCACGAAAAATGGTCTGTTCCTGCAGGGCTTTGCTAGGTTTGCCAGGAGGACCCGCTTGATCGGCCTGTGATTTAGTTGAGAACACGCAACGCAAGTCTCCTTTATTCTCTAGTCGATCAAAGATCAACCGGTGACACACTTTCTGGTACAGCATGCCGGTGTTATCTGCCAAATGAGGCCGGCCGGGCAGGCAGACTTGAGATGAGATTGTCTAGACAAAACGGGTATGAGGAAACCGAAGAGGTCCAGAAATCGTGCTTGACTCACTTTGACACCAGCTTCTGAATCAGTCTAATCGTCAGCTTCAGGTTCCATATACTTCATCTTCCGTCATGCTCTTCGCCGCCGTACCACTCCTTCCTTCCCTCCCTCCCTCCACACCAGTCCCTACTACTCGTGCATCTGCACAGCTTGCTCCTCAGCCTGAGCTGATTGCTGTTATCATCCCCCAGCACTGTCCCATCTCCCCTTCATCCATCACTTCCCCGTCATTTGGTAGATCTTACGACTATCATAACCCAACCGAGGTTTATCTTTACTTCCACCATCCCGGATGGTTAAGAGCGTATCAGAAGTAAAAACTCACGGCTAGAACTTCGTTCCATTGTGGGGCATGTTCTTTATGAGGACTAGAAGAATCTTGTGTACCTGATAAATTACGGGCTTTTTCCCTAGCTAGAGTCTAACTTATCAGCTGTTATGATCTAACGCTTTCATCCCATAACGATTGGAAACTCCTCGTACCTGACTAAGATCCACGAAGACTCGCGCAATGGTATCTAACCAGCCTGTCGTTCTTCGACATCACTGAAACACAAGGGCACAAGAAGATACGATCATGCCCAGTTGATCAAGCACCCATCTGTCCAGATAACGTTCGGCCCTCCGAATTCCATAGACAGCGAGAAAGAAATGAAAAAGAATATGAAAATTCACGTAGATGAAGCATTCAGTTCTAAAAGCAAGAAAGGAAAAGGAAGGTGTAAGAAGTAGAGAACATGATTAGAAAACAATCAACTCACATCGGGATCATTACCATGTACACTACCTGAATACTTTCCCACAGCTAAATTCATCCTTCCCATATTGACCCTGTTAGTCCATGCCATCCCACCCATAGGTCTAGATAAAATTCGAAGAGTCATTGTTGTTTCTTTCTTGTTCTAAAGCAACAGAGTATTTGGATATGTTCTTCGTTTTCTTGCGAAATGAAACTTTGTATTTCGATCTGATGCGATGTTTGAGCTAGGGAGTGAAGTGATAATTGAAAAGAAAGTAAAGGTGAAAGAACGAACGCATTGCGATTGGTCGAACATGTATGACGTCATACGCGCCTATTCCTTCTCCCATTACCCTGTTAGGCGCGGACTTCCATGACTATACTTGTAGTAGTAGAGGAGGAGTACAGTACGAGTAGAGTACTCGTACTCTCTCTAGTACAGATGCGGAAGCATGAAAAGATGGGAGATGTTCAAGAGGACCAGAGATGGATTGCTGACAAGACATAGGGGAAGAAATTAGATTGAGTAGAACAAGCATGCATGTCTTGAACAAACGTGAGAGTGGATCTACTGGTAGAAACTTGTAAACTTCTCCAACGTCAACAACAATAATTCATTTACTTCATCTTCCTTCTCTTGTCACTTCATAGACCCTGCTTTACACCTTGGACCATCTCTCTTAAAAAATCATTCGTACATTGTGACAATCTTCTTTACATGAAATCCCAACAAGCCCAATGACCTGTAGTCCTATTGCACAACCCCCAACAAGGTGTAAAATCTTCATTCTTCCCCACTGTCCAACCTTGCACAAGTTAGTCGTTCGGGTACACTTTCCACCACACTTTCGTCGTACTCGTCATCCTCTCCGTCATCCCTGTCATCTTCCGTACTAACACCAGCTCTCGCATTCCCTTCGCTGTTGTTGATATCTACCGCCTGCGCTTCGTTATGAACCGGTATGACTGGTCTCGCAGTCGAATCAGGAACCAAAGCAGGCATGTCCATTGATAATCTTGGCAGACCATGTGTCGACATTGGAGCTGGAGGAGAATCATGATTCGCCAATGTCGTCACTGGTGCCACGGGCTGAGAAGGGGATGGAAGACTGGTGGGTGGAGTACGTGGCTGAACGACTGGACTGGGAGTTTGAGAGTTAGAATCGGGATTGTTAATGTTGGTATTGGTGGAATTGGCAGGGGAGATAGAAGTGGGTCTGGCAGGCATGGGAGCGAATGACACTGATGAATTTGCTCGAGAACGGTTTCCACTGAATTTAGAAAATATCTTTGAGGCACCTGACTTGGTTGGGTTGTGCGAAGTCGAAATGACTCGACGGGAAGATTCTCCAGGATTTTGAGTGGGAGTGGATGTGCCGCTAATGTTTTGAGTGGGTTTGACGGTGGACGGTGGACGTTGCTGGTCGACGAGACGACGTTGATGCTCTTCGTGGTCGAGAAGGGAGAGACGCATAGCTTCCATAATCATAAGCTGGGTGTTAGTTAAAGAAATATTTCTCATTGGCAAGGCAAAGTCGAATGGGATCCAAGTCAGACTGTCGTCGGCATGAACCACGGATAGCTTTGTGGATGAAAAGAGAGCATTCGAATGACGCCAACAACTTACCTCTTCTAGCTGAGTATCACGATTCCCATCCCGTCTCCTGGATCTTCTCGAAGTACCTTCACCCTCAGCCGGTGGGATTGACATGCTGAAATCAGCCGTCCCGGGTGCTCTTGAACTCGTGTATCCAATTGGGATCAGACGATCTCCCACTTGACGCATGATGATCCTCCTGCTAGCTCGTCTGGCCGCAGCAGCTTTCACGGCATTCAGTTTGCGCTCCCAGTCGGGTCGTATTTCATCTGCATTGTCAGCTTACTGCAGTAGGAATCGTTCATGATCGATCGAGTGCTGTTGCCCATTGTGTACCCATGACAATGAGGAGAGTGGCTGCTAGAGTGAAAGTTGCAGAAGGGGACATGTCAAAATTCAGACATACCAATCGTCACTACCTCTTTCGACTTTGAGCTTACACTCTTCCTCCTCATAGTCTCTTGTACTTTCGGGGGCATCCCGATACCTAAATTCAATTCCCCAACTTCCGACTTCATATCCATCGCTTTTGCCAGGTCCGATGTTGGTGCTTCGGGTGAGGTGGCGAGGGCGGATCCTGACGACGGAGTGGCTGGTCCGAGCGGTGAAGGTCGTTCGTAGATTACTCCAAAGTCCGTTTCGACGCAAAATGGGCAGCAGGCAGGTTCAGACTCCAGATGAGTAATGGTGGGTTCGGATCTTTTGATCTGGACGAAACATTCGGTGCAGATGGGTTGTTGGCAGCAACGAGAAGTGTTGATGTTGGGTGGGTAATTCTGTGGGGTTAGAGAAGGTCTCTGGATCCTTGAATGCATCATTGAGAATACAACTCTTCGGCGACTGTGTATAGATGTGCAAAAGGAAGTTCGAGAAGCCTGACATGCCAAAATTAAATCAACCTTTTGGTTGATCCAGAGCATCAGCGTATCACTGCTTGGTAAGGGGTTATGAGAAGACGAAGTGGTAGGGGCAGAAGAGACGAGACGTACTAGAAAACATATGGGACATTCTATAGCGTCCAGATAAGCCTTCTTCTCCCTCCTCTCTCTTTCCTCTTTATCTTCTTGCAACTTGGCTTCCGATGCTTTCCCCCTGTACACGTTGATGCTCTTACCCATTGTTCCCTGTGCACCTTCCCTTTCCTCTTTAAGCCTCTCAGTGACGCTGTTACCCACACCTTCTTCATAATCCTTCTCCTTGACTTCTTCCAATATCCTTTCCACATCATCTTCGCCCCAATCTTCTTCCCAGTCTTCAAGACCTCGATAAAACGGAGCGAGTTTCTCATCAAGTATAAGACGGGTCACCACATTCTTCGAGTAATCATGTATCTGAGGAAGGGACAAAGCATGTGGGTTCTGAGGTGTCAAATGCCCTGCATGAGGCATGAGCAGCGGTGTTGATGGTGGGGGTGGTGAAGGTGTTCTAGCTGGAGGTGTAAGACCGGAATGGAAAGCATGTGGGAAAGCGGCTGATGGATTAGGTAGATGTTGAGAAGTGGTGGGTACGGGTTGAGAGGTTGATGGTGCGGTGGAAGGAGGTTGGGTGGTTGGAGAAGTAGGACCGGATTGTCCTGGGCTAGAGTGCGAAGAAGTATTGCCCATGGTTGATGGTGGTACTTGTATGGGCTGATTGGGAGAGACGACAAGAGGTAGAAGAGTAGAGTGGATAGAAGAAGCCAGAGGCTAGAGGAAGGTGAATGAATGGAAGAAACCAGTGAAAAAATGACGTCTGTGAGAAAGAAGGGTTGATGGGTAAGACGGACCTCGTGATACCGTTGACAACTTGGATCGAATCACCCCTTGACCCGTCTCAAAGCCGATGAGTACGCAAAGACCCAAACGAGCGAGGTTTGGCCCAAGTGGTTTAGGTGAAGGAGGTGTGAGTGTGCGTAGTCTGCCCAAGCTGCTCAGAGGATCAGAGGTCAAGTGATGAATGGGTAAGGTATAAAATGAACAAAGCAACAAGTAGAGTAAGTAGTGGAATTGGCACCTGCAATACGGCAAGTCGGCAATACGAGTGGCTAGTTGGCTTGGCTGAAATCGAGGTATCCCTCACTCGGCTTTCCTCGGTAATGTCGATTATTGCTTGTACGGCGGCACGATCTGCTCTTCTGATCGTGTTATGGTGGAGACACGGCCACCGGGTTCCCAGTCATAGGGAAAGATGTGAGGGGTATAGCGAAAAGACGGTGGTCAAGTGACATAAGTAAGGTTTCGATGACGCAGGCTGGATTCTTTTCCCCTTAAGAGACTTGAGTCAATCTCAGGACTGGGGAGAAACCTTCGGACCGGTCCATCAACAATGTCTGTCTCGGCTCACTCACTCATCTTTCTTTCTTCACTTCTATCATTTTCACTCTCATCATGACTGATGTCGCTGACTCTATCTGCTTACTAACCTTGCTGATCTACGAGTAGTGGGTGTGACTGACAATATCTGACTGATGATTTGGCTGAAAGGCACGTTCCCCGATCCCCACTTATTGAACACGCCCATCACTCTCCCATCAACGCGGCATACACACACCCTCCCTCGTACCCCGTCTCGAATCTCCCTGGCCAGGGCATCATGGTATCATCAAGGTCAAGGCGACAGACCTCCTCTCTGCGGCTGCGCTCTTCTTGTACGTGTCTTCTCATTTCACACATCTCTCTTCTTATCCCCCTTGTCCATCCCTGTATTCCGCCCGGACCCTCTTGAATTGACTGACCTCCTTTCGTTTCCCCACCCTAGGTCACCTTGATCACCTTTCTAACCTCATCAATTCTGTTTTTCGTTAGTCTCTGTCGATCCCAAAGTATCGTATTTCCCAATCTACTGACACTATCTCTCACCCCTCATGAGAGGTATATCCACTCGTCGAAGAATATCCATCCTCCTCCTTGTATCTCTCCTGACTATATGTCTATTATTAGGCTTTGATCTCCGCGAACGCCCCTTTGGTCTTTCCTACCTCACCAGCGGGACTTTGGACAGATGGGACGGGGTAAATAATACGAATCGGAAAGATACTCAAGTGGGGAAACAAGAATACCAAGGTGATATTCAGTATGACCAACAGAATGAGCTGGAATGTACTACTTGGGATCCGCGGAATCCAGAAGAAGACGATCCGAAGGAATGTGTAAGGGCGAGACAATGGAGACAGGTTCAGAAGGTTATAGAGAGGGAAGAGAAAGCGGAACAGTGAGTTGTCATTCCCCCATTTATTCTGCTCTCCTCTACGAGTACTACATATCCATGGGTCTTGTCATTCAATTCGTTGGGGTATCATAACGAAACATCTGCCAGAATTCCAATATGGAAACCATCGTGGATACATCACGATGGAATGAGGAGCTAGCTGGCATAGCTGGAATAGCTGGAAAGACGTTGAGGAAATTTGGCTCTTATCGGGGCAACAGCTGATTTTCCCGGAGATACCGGTAGTTGATCGCCCTGGTTTGCTGATACTTAGCGAACATTGGTATTTCACCAAAGAACATAATCTCGCAACATTCCGTAATGTTTCCCGCTGTTTCTTACCACAATGGCACGAAGACTACAAACCATGTCCGGACAAACCCCTAATCATCAGTGGTTGGTGGTATACCGCGGTGGTCGTCGTGGGTGGGACGAGCGGAGAGACCATTTGGCAAGCGTCTTTGGTGAGTTTTCACACATCAGTCCCTCACTACCCTTTTTGGAATGATATCTGAACTATCCATCTTCATACACATCAAAATCAGAAGTTCAACGAGCCAACCGATTTGTCACAAAGACAACGACACGGCAGAGATGAATACTTACAATGACAGTATAAACAGCTTCGAACTCTTGACATGGAAGTTGCCCTCGTTGGACCATATACGAATTGGGTACAAGTGGCAGAGATGATGCCAGACGTTTAGTTAGTTGTCTGTAAAACTGAGAGAGTATAGCTTATGATCAGTCGATTTTTATGGAATTCTGAAACGGATACAGTATCATGCATTACGGATCCCAGATGTGTCGCTAAAGAACATTATGTCCCTCCTGAGGACGGAAAGGATATCAGTATTGGGGTACCAGATGATGAAAGGGGGAATATACCTATTTGGAAAATACAGGTGGTGGATTATGTGAGCCACTGTTTTTTTTTCCTCCAGCGTCTATTCATTCCATCATCTATGTCCAGCGCTACTCAGTCTCCGCGCTCAGTCCTTTCTCCCGGACTTACTCCTGCCATTGAGCGTAGGATATACCCCATCCACACAGCCTCCCGAATCCTCTGTATCTGTTGCAGTAACCGACCAATGTTGACATAATTCAGTGGGGTTGCAAACCTCCGGAAGTGTCAAACAACGATTACTGGTGGAATCGTACTGTTGAAGGTGATTGGAGTTTTCAGCCTTTAGGACAAGAATGGATTGCTACGTAGGTGTTATTTGCTACTCGTATCTTTCTCCTATTTCCCCATCATTCCGAAAGACCTTGGAAACATATTCCTCCATCAACCGCCTCTGTCGTCGAATTGGCTTTTCTAAGACAGAACTTTTCAGAATTTCACCACCTCTATTCGTGCGCCGGCAGGATCCAAGACGACAACTGATGATAGACCATGGCCTTTACCTGGACATTTTCACCTACCATATTCCATCGAAGATTATTGCCTACCATTAAAGTTTAAACCTCACGAAGAGAGAGAAAACACGGTGTTGATCTTTGCCAAACGGTCTTGTGAGTGAAAACTTGTTCATGATCTGTTCACAATTCCTGATCCCTCCCTATACTCCGATATATCTGTAATACTTCCCCTCATCCCTCCTTTCAGTCCCACTGATCATCCATCTTGGTGGAAGGGGATAGACAAGTACCACCTCATCATCCTCATCATTGACTATTGTCCATTGTCAATTGACCAAAAGCATACTTCGATCGACACTACATCCCCCAACGATCATTTTGGACAGCGCTAGCCGCTGAGCCAGATTTCGAAATCATTTCCACCGCCGAAGTGGAAGAAGGACATCCCATGCCAGACGGACTGGAAACCCTGGGTCCACAAAGTCGAGAAGCATACGAAGCATTAGTAGGGAATGCCAAGGTATTATTAGGCATGGGAGCACCATATGTTTCTCCTTCGGTATATACGGCTTTGTGAGTGTTTGAGTTATTTCGTGACTATCCTCAAACCCCCTTTTCCTCTTCTTCTCCCTTTCTGTCTCTTACCCGGTATATATACATGGAGTCTAGATGAATCCAAAAAGTTTCAAGATGTTTTATGCCGAGTTTTGCACGAAATACTCTAACATTCATCGATAATAACAAAAATGTGTCAAGATTGGAGGATATGATATAAGTGAGAAGGTATAAGGAAGGATAGGAAACTCACATATCAGATGTCAAGGTACTCCTGTTGTTTTACCTACTTTCCTTCCTAAGCCAAGGATGGATGGATGGCATTTATATTCTGGGTAAGTCTTTCTCTCTTCTATTTTCTTGATCCAATCTTCCAATCACCAACTCCCAATCACCAGAATATAATCCTCACTCAACGATTCATACAGTGTATGAATCCTCCTCCGTTCTTTGATTTCTCAAGCTTTTAGCTTCCACCTTCACAAAAAGTAACAACCCCGTTTCAGCCCTCTCATAACTTTGAGCCCGTTATTAGTACGACACTGATGATCAGATTAATGCAACATGGTCCTGCTATGGTCCTCGGTCCACCATATGTTTACACTTATCATTCTGGGAATTATACCTCTTTATTAGAAGTTTTACAATTAGCTTTGAAAACTCCTATTGGGAGATAGTGAGTATTTCTTTGGGTCAATTCCGTCCATAATTTACCTATCATATCAATCCTATAACGAAACCCTTACCCTTCTCATTCTGATAAAGTCATGATCTCACCCTTACCCTTTCCATGCCTTACAATGACGTACTCTCAGCATAGTGTCGAGGAACAATATGCCGAAAAACGAGGTATATGTTGAATTGCACAGTGTTAGAAATATGAATCGACACTGACAATCCAGTATTCCAGACGACATGCATTGGTCTTACGCTATAAATGTCATGGAAGGTTACATCAATCGAGATTTAGAATCAATGTATCGATCGGTAATTTCTTCTCATGGTGGTATACCCAGAATGTCAAAAGGTGCAAGGGAAAGATGTTTCCAATTAGGTCGTTGTGAGGAATTACCACCTGGTAAGTTTAAGCTTAACATCAACCCCAGTTGAATGATTTGGGTGATTATTGGATCTTGAGAGGAGTGGGTTACAGGATTAGGAGTTAGGCGAGAGATATAAAAATTTGTCTTATGTTGTTTTACCATCTTGATAGAGGGTAGATTTACAAGTTTAGAGATGAATTTGATGCATGATAAAATGTGTTTCTTATTTTGACTTGTAATCTCGATCATCTTCGTCTTTATTACATATGAACTCGAGATCAACTTCTTCATAACCCCACATAATACTGATTTTACTAATTATCGACTCGTTCGTCACTCCTCGGTCATGATGATGAGGGTAGATGAAGTGCGAGTAGAACGAGTACTTGTAGAATATCATCAACTTGATCAGGTAGCAGCACCAACTACCAATTTCCCATCCATTCCTATACCTTTTAATTTTTTAGATTTTCTTCTGCCCACCATTCCTTCTTCTAAAATCTCAACCACATTACCTTTCCCAACATATTCCCAAACATCTTCTTTCTTAATACCTTTCATATCACCCCAAGGTCTATCTTCTTCTTCTCTCCATTTCAAAACTTTTATTAAATCTTTTTCACCTTTATTATCCGGACCTTCTTTTGGTTTACCAACAATATCCTCTCTTATTTCCCTTTCTTTAATTTCTTTCTTACCTTCTTTCCCTCCATTCAGAGTATTAGTACCATTACCATTTTGTAAAATAGGTACCATTGTATAAGTTGTCAATGTTGCTTTTCCTTTTCCTTTTGATAAATTCAATACTTTTCTTCCTTCTGTCGTAGAGTTAGAAGTATGAGAGTTGATGGATGTAGTGATGGAAGATGATAAAGAAGGAAATGATCCTCCACCTGATTGAACTAGTAATTGTTCACGTTGAATTCTTTTACGTTCTTCTTCTTCTGATTCTTCTATGGAAAGTTGTTGAGATAATTGACCTTGAACTAATACGATAAGACGGGAAAGTTGAGCAGGGGATAAAAGGGAACGACGACATGATGGACATGGTAGATGAGATGGGTGAAGTGAACAGATGATTAAACCACATTTACCACAATGAGGTGTGTATTGAGATAGAGGATGGATCTGAGCTATTTGGAATTAGCTTGGAACCAAAGATCTTTATCATTCCTTGACGTTTCTCTTTTCAACGGTTTGTCTATCATCCATTTGTTCAACTTCATGACTTATTTCGGGAAAAGATTATATCAGTTCATCACTCATTTTCAGAACCTGATTCCCTCCGTCCAACTGACAGGCATGATTATCGAATATAGTGAAATTCAGACCACAACTCACCTTGACAAAAACAATCCAAATGCCCTTCTTCCTCTAAAGCACCTTGACCTAATTGCATCCTCTCTAAATTTCTCAGAACATTCTCAAGTTTCACAACGACTTCAGATTTCTCTTTATCCCATATCTTATCCCCTTTCCCGCTCGCTTTCGCTTTCCCTTTCCCCGATCCAGATCCTTGAACATCACGATGACTCTCATGAGCTTGAGACGATTTCTGAGCTTTTTCAACAATACTCAACCCTCCGATTTTTTGTCTTGGGACAGATGGTTGTATATGACGTGAGGAATCGTCTGCATCTCGATTTTTCTGATAAATCTTTCCACCAGGACCGAATGCGTTACTGATTGAGTCTTGTGTGTTCGGTGAGCCCGGATAGGATGTTTTCGTAGCGTTTTGTGAGAAAAGAGGAGATGGAGTAGGGGAAGGTTTGAGTGAAGAGGTAGATGATGGAGGAAGAAGAGATGGGTTGGAAATGGTTGGGAAACGTAATGCTAGATATCGTGAGGAAAATGATTTAGCGGCTGTTGATGATCCGAGAAAATCCTATTCCGTCAGTCACCCGACTTACCAAATTCACTTGGTCCTCTTCGTTCTCTGGTGATAGTGTTTCGAGATGAATATAGTGATGTTCGTGAAAAAAAGGGGCTCACTTGAAGATGACTCGTCAGACGGGCTTGGGAAGTGTAACCCTCGAGATCTGGAATGATCATCTGTTTCACGGATTCTTCATCTGAATATCAGCCTTCTATTCGCGGATCAAAGGGGACGTACCGATCCCCAGGATGGAGGCGAGCTCGCGTGTGACCCATGGAGGTCTTTGAGTCATTCTGGCTACAAAAT
The DNA here is from genome assembly GCF_000271645.1 of Tremella mesenterica DSM 1558. Taxonomy (NCBI): domain Eukaryota; kingdom Fungi; phylum Basidiomycota; class Tremellomycetes; order Tremellales; family Tremellaceae; genus Tremella; species Tremella mesenterica. The sequence continues at coordinate 1,216,718 of NW_006711229.1, forward strand.
AATAATGTTCGCGACGGGTGATAGAGGTACAGTAGTGAGTTACTCGAATAAGTTAGTTGGTAGTGAACGAAGGGTGACATAGAGAGAACTTGTGGAGTTCTCAAGTCTCGGATCCGAGTGGCAGCGTGGCGGTAGTAACAAAATTAGAAACAGAGTTGAGGATGAGGGAGTGGATGACTGCAACTAGGAAGCATATATATTGTCTTGACCACGGTAGTTAAGTTGATTGAGAAGAGACCCATGACACTACTGTTCCAACTACTTCCATGAAGAATGCATAAATTCAAACAGCGAGTTCACAAATGGTTATCATCTCAAATCATTGTGAATACCATTCCCTCAATCCCTGCCTTGGCCTTAGTGCTCCACCATCTCTCAGCATACTCCCTGGTCTTCTCTTCCATCTCTTTCGCTACATTCTCCGCTTTCACCACTTCTATCTCTCTAGTCGTGTAATCTCCCCAATACCATAAACTCTCCCACCATGCTCTTTCCGTTTCTCTACGAGGAGGATATCTCTTTTGAGCCGTTTCATATATCTCATCCCAATTTACCCCTTCCGCCCATTTAGTCCAAGCGACTAGATGATATTGTACTCTTGGCTCCCACTCTTCCCCCGAAGGTTCTGCACCCTGGATCACATAGTCGTTCATCCATATTTGAGGGATGGTATAAAATCTCTCGATTATCTCCGGATGTCTTTGAATTCCCCTTGCTAACAAAGCTTGATCGGTAGCGTGAACTTGCTCGGTTGCCCAGAGTTCCGCTTCGAGAGCAATACACTGTGAGATGAAAACCAGTAGGAGAGGTGTGACTCGATAAAGGGTGACACCGTTATTGAACCCGTTAAAATCTTGATTGGCTAAGATAATTGGGGATGGGGATTGGGATGGAGGTGGGAGGAGTAGATGAAGTGGTATTAAAGGATCGATTACGAGAACGTCTGCGTCCATTTGTCTACTTATCAGCCTTGAATAACTTTGAGATACTGACTACGTCATAAAGCTCCACTGGTGATGATAGGTCGGTAAGAAAGTTCTCTTCGTTCTGGGTTCAAGGAGAATTGGTTCATGGAGGGAAAAAATAGATAATGATAAAGAAACTCACGCGACCCATTCCGATCCTTCTTCACCTTTTGCCAATTCATCCGCTACCGCACGATGCAGGACTATCAACTTATTGTTATGTGTGTTGAAACCAGGCAATTCTCCTTCCTCAGACGTTTGTTCAGTGGTGAAATATTCTGATCTGTCAAGTCTATAGTTATACCCATGATATTCACAATAGGCTTCATGACTTCTTCTACTCAATTCTTTCAATTCATCTGGAGTAAGTCCATCGTCCCTAGGAGCGAGGTGTTGTACTATCGTTATTCTATGCTTGGTTATTCGTGATATATCTTGTGATCGGGACGAGTAAATAGAAGAAGGTAAGAAGAAAGAAGTGAGACAAACGGTTGTGAATGAAAACGTCCCAATCAGTAATATTAGATACCTACTTAACGAAGGTTGGTAGGTGGTCCTCATCCAATTGAGGGAGATCATTGTGAGAAATTTAAAGATGTGAGTCAAGGAGGGAAAGTGGAATGATTATCAGAAATGGACAGGAAGATTTATGAAGATGAGAACAAAGCGAGTGTTGAAAATAACCTCATGATCGATCGTCCACAAAGATGGATTCTTATGGGAAATAGGGGGAAAGAAAAGAAGGGAAGCGGTCGAATAACAGGTACTCGGCCAGGGATCAAAGGTTTCTCATTACTAAATTCAAAACACTGAGTTTAAAGGTAGGGAGAGAAACTAACCTTCCTTTCACATTTTCACTAACCCGGGTAGAATGAAAGGTAACTTGACTCAAAGTGGTCGGCGATCGTCAGAAGCTTATCCTCCGGGATAGAAAAGTCAAAGTTTCGAAAGGGGGAGAAAGCCCGATGGTACGTACGATATCACGGATATGCCAAACGAAGAAACAAGGATACTTTTCGTACTATGTATATTTGGGTCATTGGCCAAGAAGGGGGAAGGTGGGTATGCAGTCAGCAATCTCAGTGAGGGGCTTGGTCGGGTGAGACAAGTTGTCTAGCTGGTCCATGTCAAGATATGAGTACTATTATGATATCAGTTATCTCTTTCATATAGGCCAGTGTCAGCATGTCAGCATCCATGATGGACAAGTGTGGATGAAGGAAGGGAGGAAGTAAGTACTTGAAGGTAAATCAAGTTGACTCGGATATCTTTCACGAGGAGAAACGGTTAAACGGTGGAAGTTGATCGAGAATTCACTTTGCATTCATCTCTCAACCTCAACGCTACTTAACTTTGACTTACAACTATTCGCTACTTGTCATATCTCATTGCTTGGAGTTATCATCATGAACCCTTCCTCCACAGCCTCCACTTTGAGGTTCGATCCATCAGCTTCACCTCTTCATCCTCCATCGGTTACTCACAACGCCCGAGTCCTTTCCACATTATCTACCGTTGAGTGTCTCTTTCTCTTACCTCTTCCCTGTTCATTGCCTCAATGACTCGTCGCTTATGCTCCCCTTGCATCTCTCATCTCATCCGCACATGTGTCATCGACCTTTCCTTATGATATCAGCACGTTTGGGAATCTTACTACACAAGGAAGTCCATTCTGACCACCAGCTCTGCGCTTGCTTTTCCGGCCTCACAGCCGGTATCCTTGGTCTTACCAACTACTCTGGCTTTTTACTTTACCTCATCACTTCTCTTCTCTCAGCTATCTTCATATCTGTCCTGAAATGCGGTCTCGACCCATCAAAGTATGTGGCCCAGGCGCATAGTCCTACGGGTGGTATAAAACCTTGGAAGGCTTGGTGGGGATTGACAGGACTGGGACAGGAGAGTTTGTTAGGATTTTTGTTGTTCTGGATCGGAGGATACGGGCTGATACATGGTGAGTCTAATGTACGATTTTTAGCTGACCGAGTAGTCTATGATTAATTGAATGCGATATCATTTTTCGATGACCCCCCCCTCCCCCAAACACACACACACAACTGCCACCAGTTCGAAAAACGGCAGTGCACACCGTCACTGATCGGTCACCTGAATCATTCTGGAATCAAGCTGCGGTCAAGACTGCTCACCCTACCTTCTCATTAGCTCACTCTCCTATCCTTTGAGGTGCTTTACATTGACCACACCCATGATGTCTATCGACCAGTGTTAAGGTGAGTTCATTTCACGTATCTATGCCCTTCCATCCTCCCTACACTCCCAGACGCCATCAACGTTACGCCGAGGCCTATAATTCCTTTGTCTGGACCGACTTCCGCAGAATGATAATCTCTCTTGCTGGCTGAAGGGTGTCTCTTTTGAGGTATCTTTGTCCCCTCAGCGCTATCGCTTCATAACCGACAATCTCCAAATGAATCGGTGCCGAATCGTCGATGAGCTTTCGAACGGCATTTGACAAAGCAGTAGGTAACGTTTCTAAGCTTACCTCGGGGCGTATCGAGATATAAGGTTCCGACAAGTCACCCGTAAAAAAGGTGCTATTGCGCTTCACTTGAACTCCGAAAATTCCCGACCGACTTTCGTGATGCAAGAGCGTCTTGAACGCCTCAGTACTGACCTCGACACCGGTCTTGCTGCTGCCAGAGACCTCCGTCCATGTCTCGTCTTCGCATTCGTAAATAATCCGAGGACCTTCTGCGTCGTTAGCTGAGTCAGCCCTGTGAACTGAGAATGATTGGTGAGTGAAACCAGTGAAGGCCGTGAAATACAGATGGCGAGGCAGCTCCTCGCCCAGCCCTAATGCTGTGAATCTGCCGGGCGCGAAATTGGTAATGCAATCATCGGCAAAGTCAGACCGCAAAGGGTGTACCTCATTGGCATACGACCTGATCACTCTGGACCATTCGCCGGGCTTAGTGACAGTGGTGGACATGCTAAGCTGCAATCAGTAGTAAGTTCTCTTCTTTGTGTAGGGGGGAGGTAAAGTTTCTGACACAGCTAGCGTGACCTTTAACAGCGTCTTCGACGGAGTTCGTAATACGACAAAGGTTCGACGCTACAAGGCCTGGTGATCCCCAGAAAGGGGATAGGGTAAGCGGCGGAGTCTTGAAATCTTCATGCCTGCTTTGTTGGAGAAAAAAGTGAGCTCCGCACCTCTCAACCACTCTTCTCTCCAGCAGTGTATTAAAAATAAACTTCTCCTTGATGGCGGATTCGTAACAACGAGGTGTCGGGTAAAGGGGTTACTTCGACTTCTTCCTGATGCCTACAATACTGAATTACCAGCTCCGCGACCCAGGGCCCATAGGATTGAATCATCGTCCAAGATGGGTCCAACTCCAAGTCCACTTTCACTTGCCCCTACTTCCAATGGGAATTTAAACGTCGACGGTCAATTTCAACCCCTCAGATGATGACGATGATACGGACCGGCGCGGCCTTCCCACGTGCATTACTCGTACTGGACACACTATGACCCTCCCTTTCTCAGTCCTATCTCCAAGGATTATGCGTTCGGGAGCCACCTATCCCACCTCTGACGCTTCCCGATCGCAAGGACGGTCTCAGTCCATCCCTCGAGCGTCGCATTCTCTCAGAAAACTCAACATGCTCCACTTCGATTGTGATGGATTCCTCTGCAGGTATATTCCCCCCGTACTCGATAGCTGCGCCCCAAGGATGTAACGTCGCTGAAAAGCTCTTGAGCCGAACTTTTGATATCGGGCGGTCTGTTAATATGTCGACAGCCATCAACAAAACGTGCGACACCACATTGAACTCTTGCCAATCTCTGGAGGGTATCTGGATGTTGTCAAAGTGAGTCTCCAGCGTGTAGGGATCTGCTGACTTGTACAGCTTTTGCCATTGGGCCTCCCTTTCCCTGATTTCCGGCAAGACACTTTCAAAAGCGCGCGAAGACACCCATACCGACTGGCCATCATCGCTAGGTAACTCCGTCTCAACATACAATGTCGCACGGCACACACATCGATATTTCTGACCTCCTTCCTTCGTGACTGTGTAAAGGTGAGCTTTCTGGGTTCCATCTCCACTTCGGGCGACGACGCATACATGCCCAAGTTCCTCGGTGCACCCAAAATCTTGGGTGCATCGCGAGGTAAGCGTCCAACCGTCTGGATTGAACGAGGATAGCGGCACATCTACAACACCCTCAGGTGTATCAACCCTCCGCGTGACAGTATAAATATCGTCTCGTAGTATGTCGAGGGACATTGTCTCGGTGGCGAGTCTTGGTCAAGGTTTGTGGGGAACGAGTTACATTCTTTCCCCCCAACTCTTATCGAACGTGGGAGGTACTAGTTGTAGGTCCGACAAACTCGACCGCGGACTTTGAGTGATTCCTAGGCGGAGATTGGTGCGTTTCGATCCTTTGTGCTGCTAAGTTGGAGAGGAGATATGTTTAGAGCTAATGCTTAGACCCTCATCCATGTCCACAACATCTCTTCAGCACTGCATCCCGAGACGTCACTAGGATCTGATGCGTCAAACTATCGAACAAGGAAAAGATGATACGGTTTGAGGGGACACGTCAAGCTGTGAGCGATCCTGCGCAGCGTGTGGGAATGGTCTCAGGGAAAGACGAGAACAGATTTCAACGACAGGGGGAAATGGTTGAGAAAGATGTAAGTGGTAACCACCTTTTTCAATGTTTTCCCCTCACCTTCCGTGACGTTGAAAGTAGCTGACGTCAGGATACATGCTACCCAAGACCCTATGGCGTCCACTTCCCAATTCCCCTCCGATCGTTGAGATTCCCATGGCGCAGGTCTCTCACCCTCACACCGGCATGGAACCGAGTCTCTGAACCTACGAATTTTACTCCACGACCCACCATTCTTCGTCTCGCCGCCCGAAAAGGCTTCGTGTGGGTCGTTCGCTAGCCATGACATGGACGTGAACTTCGAGTCTCGAAGGATCCGGATCCCGGGTCGCGATCGGTCATGTTGCTAGCCGGTGTCAGGACCAGACGCCGAAAATAGTCTGCGTCAATGAGCTATGGCTATAGGGCCTCATTGGGAACAGACCTAGTGATGTAGTAGATAGTCTATTGATGTAGTGCATCAAAGAGACTATAAGTTGATGAGATCTAGTGGCAAAGAATTTACTAAGTGACAAGAAAATAAATTTTGACAAGACATCTACGGAAAGGGGCTGTTTCTATATACTAAACCGGAAGCGGAGTGATACCAAAATCTATGGAGTAAAGATGGGCAATAATATGAGGTGGAACAATGAAGGAAGACGGAGATAGATGCGGGAGACGGAGGTGAAGGAAAAGTATTGTGGGACGATGAAATAGTCGAATAGGTGTGTTAGAGACCCAGCCGGAGACGTGCAGCTCCGGAGTCGCACGGATTAAAACCCCCTAGTCGGACCCATTCAGAGAGGTATTCCACTCCGGAGCTGCATGGTTAACCATGCGACTCCGGAGCTGAATGGTCCACACTGTTCACGGAATAGTCTGCAGCCGGTTCTCCAGTCTCGTCACTAAGAATGCATCGGCAGGCAAAAGTATCCATATTGTTCGGCTATGTCTGCATTCCACCCATGTGTAACGGTACTGGAAACACGATGACTAGGTCGCAGGTTGGGTCGAACTTGATGGATGTCTCGTGGAAATCTAGAGAATCTGGTGCTAATGGATCGTGTCTCCTCTGCAATCGATGTAGCCAAAGAATGATATTGAAGAATCAGCAAAGTTGGTACTTTGCTGATTGTACTATATACTGTCTACAGGTACCCGTCTCCTCTTCTCAGTCCTACTGCAAGCGTCCATGTACATACTTGGACAGGTGAAAAACCGCTTTGAGCAAACCCAGTGGGGAAAATCTCGAAAGGGGAAAACCCGTCCCTACCTACTGCAGCACTGCCTCCAACTCCCGCTTTCCTCCATCCTAATCCGTCGAACTCGATAGAGTTCGCTCGATTCGTTGTTACCCCGTAACACCATGCATCCACCTCTTACCATTGTGTCCACATTCTACCACTCAACACATACACCACATACTCACTGTCCCCTCTCTAAAGACCTTTCTTTCTCTCTATAATAGTAGAACCAGTTTCATTGACCGATTGATGCTGAGGTTTAGCACGAAACAGGCAACAAAGATAAAACTCACGGTCAAACCGCAATTCATTCCCATATTTTGATTTGAAGACTTCTCGAGCTTGAATTACCGCTTTTACCCGAGCCTTCTGTTCTGCCCATTCCTGCATAAATCCTGGTTGATTGATCCCTCTGCGCTTACTCATGATCATCATACAAAGTTCCTTCCAAAGCCATGTTTTATATCTCCTCGCCAGTTTTAGAAGTGGGGGAGGTAGTGACCACATTTGATTGCCAACCGCCCAGGTTTCTTCTCTCCATAGCTCATCAGGGACAGCCAGATACTCTGGAAACTCATCAAGTGGTGACCGCCCATGCCAGAATGAGGGTGGTACACCATGCCAGAATGAGGGTGGTACACCATCCTCGTCCATATCGCTCCAAGTTTCCAAGGAGTGATCTTCTGCGGAGGGCCATAGAGTCTGTTCTCTTTGATGCCTACGTCGGAGTGTTGAGGTTTCACTTGTTGACTCTTCCTCAGGATCCGTGTCCGATGACATGGCTCTTGGTTCATCAAAAGATGGTGCAGTAGTAGAAGAACGATAGCTTATCTCTGTCATCGTCAGTCAGAGACAAAAGAGTCATTGAGGATAACAGACCATCATCTGAATGATCCGCTTTGTCTTCTACATCTCCCACTCCCTCCAGATCTGAGTTGGTACAAGCTTGACGTCTTTTGCGCTTATTATGATCTTTATCCCTTGAACCTTGGACATCCACCAAAGTACGTTCTGTTGCAGTCATTCGTGAATAGTTTTCACATTCGTATTCGGCACCATGACAGTACAAGCCACACTTGACCCCTTTCTGTCGACATCTGCATCGTTTTGTGGAGCAATCTCCTTTACAGCCACAACGCACTTCAATCTTTTTAAGCTCTTCAATATCAGCAGAAGCAATGTGGACAAATGGTACCTACCAAAGAACTGCTGTGCAGCCTGCCTCAGCGAAATTTGAGGATGGTGCGCCCATTCAGCCCATCCCAAAAGGAGGGAAACAGGAAGCTCGAAGTCGTCTGCAGGATTTAACACTTTGCTTCGGTATAGACGATTGAGAACACCTTCAGAGCAGAGAAGTCGATAAGATTGAGGCTTATCGGTGAAAACCTCACATACCACACAAGGGATGCGACTTCCTAAAGCCCCAGGGCGATCAGAGGGAGGAACAAAGAGAGTAACTTTGTCGCCTGTCTTGTATTCCCATACTTTATGGTTTTGTCCGTACTGCTTGATCATTTTTTCTCGCATAAGCGCCTGTCGTGCTTGCATTTGAGTAACAAGACGATCTCCCACAGATGGATTGCGGCGTGCTTCGTTTTCTTCAGCAATCAGTTGTTGTATGGGGTTGAGGGGTTCATGTGAATCTGCGGTGGTTCCGTGATTAGACATGTCTGAGCAATCAGTGAACCCAATGGGGATTGACATAGCAGAAGCGGAGCAAGCGTACCTCCTTCAGCCTGAAGCTCAACATTCAAATTGCCCCTCTCCTCCCTCTCCTCCCTCTCCTCCCCCTCCTCCCCCTCCTCCCCTTCCTCCCCCTCCTCCCCCTCCTCCCCCTCCTCCCTCTCCTCCCCCTCCTCCTCTGCTCTGTTACCGCCATCGCTCTCCCATTCAAACGGTCGCTCCTCCATAGCATCCTCCTCATCCAGGTCTGTACCTTCCGCCAAGTTTACCACCTCAACTTCTTCACGGCCCTCAGCAGTATCCCACATCCTCATTTCACGATGCTTCCGACCGAAAACGGCATGGTAAGGGGTGTGGAGTGTAGCGCTATGTTTTGTCAAATTGATAGAGCGAATGACATGGGACAGACCATCTGCCCTACTTGTCATTAGCACAGGCTGCACAATGAGGGACTTACCAAGGGCGAGATGGATTCTCTAAGCACCACTTGGATAAGCGACTCTTCAATGTTGCATTTCCCTGTTCGACTAGCCCTTGCACACGTGGTGTACGAGGGAGACCATGCCGGATCTTGATATCAAAGCGTTTTGCAAGATCAACAATAAGGGTATTGCAAAACTCTCGTCCGTTATCAGATTGGAGGATATCTGGCGCCCCAAAGTGATTGATCCATGACATGAGATGAGTCTCAACATTCACGGCTGTTTTCCGTGTCATGGGAGACTGCAGGTTAGCTTACAAAGTGAGTGAATGTCGCAGAGTGTAACATCACATACAATTTGTGAATACTTTGTAAAATGGTCCTTGATATGACAGATCCACTGCATTCTCTGTTCTCCCACTGTACACGGATTGGCTCGCATGTCAACTAAGTCAATCTGGATACGTTCAAAAGGCTGTCGTGACTCGATTGGATTTAGTTTGCCGGTATCTTTGTTGCGAGCTCTGAAAGAGTCAGCACTTTCCGTTCGCTTCTTTGACTCACTTGAGCATGCAGACATTGCACGCTTTGATAGCTTTCACAACTTCTTGTTTGCCTATCCCTCGGTAATGTCTGGAAATCTCCTCATGTGTCTTATTCTGCCCAGCATGGGTGGTGTGTAAACAATGGACTAGTTTGATGATAGTAAGGACCCGTGATGCTGGGACTAGTTTGTACCATTCAGTCGCATCTGGTGTGTGCCGATAGAGTATGTCCTCCTTGTTGTCACTGAGACGATGTTGCTTGCGGACCTTGGTCAACCATGAGTTGTGGGGTGGTTGAAAGTGTGGAGGGGCTTGACCATTATGTTCAAGTACCCAACGGCGAGCTTGAAGATCTTCATCGGCCAGGGTATAGCTAGATCTCTCCTCTTTCAACCATTTATGGAAGTCCTCCTCAAATTGCTTCGAAAATGCGTTTTGGATGGGTGACATGATGTATGAGGATATTGTAGATGGATGCAAAGGATCAGTGGATTGAAATATGGACTATTTGAATCTAAGTGCGGAGTTTGGGCTGACCCATTCAGCTCCAGAGTGGCATGCCCGTACAGCTCCGGAGTGGCACTTCTCTGGCTGGGTCTGACCTAGTCCGTGCGGCTCCGGAGCTGCACGTCTCCGGCTGGGTCCCTAACAGGTGTAAACGGAGAGCGGAGTGGGAAAAGGGAACAGGAGTATGACTCTAAGGAACCCGTCATTTTATGAAGCTCATCGCCCGTGATTCTAGGAAGATTATATCTTGTTACACGCCCATCACTGGTGGACAGACATGTAGTCAATGTCTAAAACTGTCATTGCTCACTGCTCACGGTTGATCAGCAGGAAGCTGACATCTTACGGATATCATCCCCCCAATCCGTAGTTCACATGCAAAAACGCAAAGTCGTAGAAGCTTACAAGTATCCTGACGGTCACCAACATTGACCTCAGACCGTAAACCAGGAAATGCTATCAAGCAGTAAACATCATGAAGTTTACCCGGTAATTTTTTCCATCTAGAGGGTAACAAACTTTGTCACTTACCTGTTTGCCCAATTCTAAACTCACCAACTTGGCTGATGACTGCAATGCAGATGTACATGCCTTGTTCGCAAGACCCCGCCTTCTGAGGAGCGAGAGAATTGTCAGTTGACAATCATACTCTGAACTTGAAAATTACGTCAACAAATTTATACATCTACGGATTGCCCAACTCTGCATTTGACCACGGCAGACGGCCAAAACTTTCGTTATAGCTTGGTCTTGGAGCAGAATAATCCACTTCTCCTGACTGACGATTCTGCGTGCCACTAGCAGGAGGAAATAGGCTTGATGGTTTAGCGGGGCTCGGTGGGTAGGTATGTAATTGAAACCCACCTGTGGTCCAAACAGTGGTCTCAACGGCTCTGGCACCTGCAGAGAAATCAATGGACTGTAGATCAAAATAATTTTTGGCAGAGTGCTTGACAAGATAAAGTTCTTTTGGCGGCTGGCCTGCAAGGGACTCAATTGCTTGGGAGATTACTGTCAGGAACATGTCTGGTCCCATGCCAGTCATCCCTTTGAGATTCAAATCTGCGGAACAGACAGAATTTTGGAGGGTGGAATTTGGTAGCCCATGTATTCCATCTAGTCCAAAACCCTCAGACGTGATCTTGACTTTGTTCTGCCTTCCTGCTGGCTCATAGCAAACTCGTGTCTTAGTATTACATGTACAATGATAGCCATCTTGCCGCTGGGTGACTGAGTAGTCTGTGAAATGTGCATGTGGCTCTTCAATGACTTTGGCTAAAAAATGCACTTGAAGTGGGGTGGAATCCAATAGAGTGACATGTGGCTTGGTCTTGAATACCCAAGTGTTGGGTATGAAATCTTCCTCAGTGGCAAAGGCCATGATATTTTCCCCGCCTGAGGAAGTCCTGTATTCAATTTGCCTTTGATTAGGTTGGGCACCCATGCTGCTACTTTCGGGTGTGTCATGTGTGAAGAGGGTATTGAAGGACATGAGGTTCAAAGACAACAGTTCTCAAAGAGGAAGTTTTATCTGAGTACCCTCTAGGTGGTGGGAGGAACTTTGTAGAAAAATGGACAACACTGCTTATTTGGACTGTGGGAAAGAGAGGAATGAGAAAAAAGATAGTGCGCACGGTTTGAAAGAAAGGTGCGATCGAGGCCGAGGTCGCGCCCGTCCGATCCATTGTCCCGATCCTCGAATGGTGGGGTTGAGAAGAAGTCAGTTTAAGATTTCTCCTTTTGTCCAACACTTTCAGGCTGTCTTGGAAGTGAGGTGAGAAGATTCAGGCGGAAGAAAGGAGGGAATATAGTGGATGGGGAGAGGAGGAAGAAAGAAACTATGGGGCCTTCTAGGGGTAGCTTCTTCTCAACTACCCTTTTCCCTCTACAATCCGTGGGGCGAGTCTGACATTGCTAACGTTGCTCTTCATCACAAAGAGTGATTGTTGGCAGTTTTATAGAGACAGAGGACTGATACCAATCTGCTGAGCTTGAAAGCGCACGAAGAGAAAAGTGAATGGACGGGTGCCGTGTGTGGACAATCAAAACGGGATCAGCGGATATTTGTGTTCGAAGTGTACGACGAGTAAGTACGATTACGATGATAGTAAAGAGTTGCATCGAAGACTACGGAATAGAATCGTATGACCAATCCGTCTCGTAGTTACGTGGCATTACTAATCAACACTCCCCCTAATGACACTGACTCCAACAAACTAATTCCAACCAAGAGACTAATGTCAAGACCAGACCGAAGGGGATGTGACCTGCGTCGAGTATCGAAGGTGATCCTGAAGGGATATACTTGTAGGGACAACTAGAGGTCAGTGTGGATATTTTGAGTAGGTAGTTGTAGTCTTGGTGGACGTATGTATGACTATGATAGAACTTGTATGCAGAGACACACAAGATACATTCGTCAAAGTACTAACTATGGAATGTCACCTTATGTATGTGATGAATAATGTTTATCGGTGGCTGGTAGCATCGGGTTCGGTGGCTGGTTGTGGAGAATATACCCAAACCCCTGACTTCGACGATGTATGTATGACCGAGACGCGTCATGACACCTAAGGACCATGCTAATATAATGTACGCTTGCAGGCGGGGGACTACCAGTTGAAATCGAACGATATAGTAATGCATAAAGACATGAACGAACGAACAAGAAGAAAAGTTTCAACACGCATAGCTTATTCGATCCCTCCAACACTCCCACCAAGCAAGCGCTGTTGAACAGAAACTACACAGGTGCCATCAATGCTGACTGGGAAGGACGATAGACCAAGCATTTCTGTGAATCGAGCAAACAAAGTTGGTGACAAGGGTTTTGTGAGTCCATCAGCAAGCATTGCAGCAGTTTTTACATACTCAATATTGATGATCGATCGTTCGACGAGTTCACGAAGATAATGAAACCGAATATCGATCTGTTTTGCTCGAGAGTGACCAGTTGGATTTTGAGCGATGGCAATCAATGCTTGATTATCCCCATAGAGTTTGATTGCTTTCTTGGGAGCAAATCCAAGTTCTGATAAGAGCAAACAAAGCCACATTGCTTCTTGAGCAGCTTGCGCAAGTCCCACATATTCAGCATCTCCTGTGGCAAGAGCAACAGAAGGCTGAAGCTTGGATTGCCAACTGATGGTTCCACCCCAAAGTCTAAAGACATAACCGCTTGTACATCGACGTCACTCGGTATTGCTTGTAGCAAAATCTGCATCACTAAATCCATCCAGCTCGCTCCCACCATTCACATATCGCATACCTGTTACGGGGTAACAACAAATCGAGAGGACTCTATTGAGTTCAACGGATTAGGACAGAAGAAAGCGGGAGTTGGAGGCAGTGCTGCAGTAGGTAGGGACGGGTTTTCCCCTTTTGAGATTTCCCCACTGGGTTTGCTCAAAAGCGGTTTTTCACCTGTCCGAGTATGTACGTAGACGCTTGCAGCAGGAAGAGGACGAGGACAAGGATATCCGTAGACAGTATATAGTACAATCAGCAAAGTACTAACTTTGCTGATTCTTCAATATCATTATTTGGCTTCATCGATTGCAGAGGAGACACAATCCATTAGCACCAGAGACATCTAGACTTCTACGAGACCTCCATCGAGTTCAATCCAACCTGCGACTTAGTCGTCGTGTTTCTAGTACCGTTACAATACCGATTGTTCGGGTGTGTTTGAGATATTGTAAGACAGAAAGGACTGCTTCCCAATGAGTGATAGAGGGGTCACTTGAGAATCGACCGAGCAGTACAACCACATATGCAAGATCCGGTCGAGTTCCAAGCATAGCATACATGAGCGAACCAATGGCTGTCAGTGTCACGGTCCTGTCCTTGACAGACCTTGATGAATCAAAGACAGGTGGACTGCAAATGAACGCTAGCTTGGACAACGGCGGTTAGTATGTTGTCCGTAGACTTGTGATATGGTCGGACGACTAAGTGACTTGCGAAGGATCCGGGCAGGTCGAGATGACGATAAGGGTGTATGTGATAGTGTGGACAGGGGTAGTGATGGTGAGGGATGTGTCGGATGTAAGTAGTATGTCAAGATGAGGTCTTTTGCGAGTGGCAAATAATATTTTGATCCTTGAGAAAAGGAAAACTACAAACTACAAATGGCCTCCTTATATCCTTTTCTGAGGGATTTGTGATGTGCAAACTCGTCGTATGAATTCAGAATCATCCGGGTTGATCTCATGTGGATTCACACTGATATCATGTGGATTCATCCCAGAATCAGGTGAATCCATGCGGTCTCGTATGAACTCTGGTGAGTTCATGACGATTTCACACAATATTCAGGTGATTTCTGACTGAACCCATATGGGTTCAGGTGTATTCATGGTGAACTCATATGGTATCATGGTGAACTCATACGTTATCATGATGAACTCGTATGATATCATGGTGATTTCACATGTACTGATATGAACTCATTGGAATTCATATTGAAGTCGCATGAATTCAGTTGGAATGTGTTGAAATCACGTGAACTCGGGTCACGCTTGGTAGAGTCGTGACAGTCAGGTATCGAGCTTGATCGGTCGAGGGTTCTTCAGGCAGGCAAGCATGCAGGATTGTTTTGTCTTTCATGGGCGTGTTTTTTGGTTTGCAATCTTGCATTTTAAAACCTTGTGAGGATGGTGTCAATGTACTGAGTTTGGCACAGATCGAGCTGGCGCTTCGAGCGATCGCGCTTGACTTGTAAACCAAGGATGAAGTGCAGCTCGCCAAGATCTTTCATGTCATATCGCTTTGACATTTCGTTGATCGATCGCGCTTGACTTGTAAACCAAGGATGAAGTGCAGCTCGCCAAGATCTTTCATGTCATATCGCTTTGACATTTCGTTCTTGAAGAATTTGAGCGTGCTCAAGCGAGATGCAGCAATGGTGAGGTCATCCACATACACTCCAACAATGATCAGATCATCGAACTGACCTCAAACATAGATTGAGTGATCTGACATTGTTTCAACGAACCCGAGTGAGCAAAGTGTTGAGTCGAGTTCATGGTACCAAGCTTGAGGTGCCTGCTTGAGTCCATAGAGTGATTTGTCCAGTTTCCAGACCATCTTGTCATCTTGAGCAAACCCTTCTGGTTGTTCCATATAGACTACTTCATCGAGCGAACCGTAGAGGAAGGCAGTTTTTACGTCCAGCTGATGAAGTTCGAGATCGTGCATGGCAGCCAGTGCCAGGATCGTTCGAATGGATTGAAACTTGGCAACAGGAGCAAACGTCTCATCATAATCAATGCCAGGTTGTTGAGTGAAACCTCGAGCGACTAATTGAGCCATGAACCGATTGATGTCACCACTGGCAAATTGTCACGAACTATGTCGTGACACCTCGAATATCCCACCATCAGTGACCCTCCTTTGACCATCAAAACTCCTATGACGTCTTAACCTCTTCACCCTACACGTAACCTAGGACATCTGAGACCAACTGCGGCGAAGTACAACGGGAGAATAATGTATACAGGGGTCTAAAGCATAAGGATGGCGAAGTGCGGCGAAGTTAGACGGAGTTAGGGGTATCTAGGGACGATGGGAGCAGAAGTACGGCGAAGTTAGACGGAGTTAGGCTAAGTAGGGACAATGGGATCCGAAGTACGGCAAAGTTAGACGGAGTTAGGGTAAGTAGGGACAATGGGATCCGAAGTACGGCAAAGTTAGATGGAGTTAGGGTAGGTAGGGACAATGGGAGCAAAAGTGCGGCGATGTTAGGCGGAGTTAGTCGAAGGGGGGAGAAGTATGGCCAAGGGCTTGGGGAAGTTGGACGAAGTGCGTTGAAGTACGTCAAAGCGCGAGAGGGTTGGGTGAAGATCTAGGAGGAGTAGATAATATTAGCTGAGAAGATCGCTGAAGTTCTTCTGCAATCCTTGATTGTTGTCAGTAGTGAAAGATTGATAGAGATAGCTACAATATAAATCGAGATACATCGCCATCAGTAAAACCCCTTAGACAGAGTAACTACGTTGAAGTACGGCGTAGTTATATTCCTTTTGTTGTCTGCGCCCTCCTGGTTGGGTGAGACATCGAGTTAGAAAGCACCAAGTTAGCCGAGGTTCGTCGACCGTTGGTCTATTAGGAAGAAGTTATTCGACGGCCGTGACACAAATCTCTTGACCCTAAAAACCCATTTGCAAGTTACAATCCTGCCTCGAGCGATCGATCGAGGAACCAGATGATAGACCTTTGCCTTTTGAAGACAATTCATTTCATCCTGAGCAGCTAATTTCCATTGCTTTGAGTCGAGCGATTGGATTGCTTCTTCCCATGAGCAAGGCTCATCGAACGAGATGCGTGCCGCAAAGGCAGCGAGCGAGTATGGTGAGAAGGGGTTTGGCCATTGAGGGAGTCGAGCATCTGAAGGAGAAAAATCATGGTCGCCCGGTCAACCGAGGAAATCGTTCAGCTCGATCTCATATTCTGGGTACTGGGAGACAAGACCGAATGTTCGACCCGAGCGAGTTTGCATTTGTTCGGGTTGACGATCTTCCAGTTTGGGTGAGGGAGCATGCTCTCGAGCAAACCGGGGGTCTTCCTCATATTGCCAACCAGGGAATCAAGCCAGTTCGTTCGCTCTATTTTGCCCTTCATCTCCCACCAATTCCTCTGTTCCTGCCTCTCCATCTCCCACCTGTCCTCCTGCTCCCACCACTTCTTCATCTCCCGCCACTTCTTCATCTCCCACCACTTTGAACGCATCGAACGGGCTCGAGATGCTCAAATTACTTGTTTGAGAAGTGGGTTCAGGTTCAATCGATCTTGTTTTAGCACCAAGCTGTGCGTCAAGTAGAAAGAGCTTGTTCAACTCAGCGAGCAAAGGAGATGAGCGAAGCATTCTCTGTGGTGAAATGGATTCATCAAAGATGACATCGCGCGAGATGATCACCTTTTTGTCTTAATCGTCGTTTCTTCTTCTCTACTGACCGACGGTCGACAAACCTCGGCTAACTACGTCGTAGTGGGGCGTCGATGTCTCACTAAGACAGGGTACTCGTCGAGGAACTACGGCTAACTTCGCCGTGGTGATACGTCGAGTGGTAAATGATAAGATGATCGTCGATGAACTGCGGCTAACTTCGCCGTAGTACGTTGAACTGCTCGGTGGTCGCTCTCCTTAACTCGAAGGTTGTAGCTACTGAATATATCTCTCGCTACTGACAACAATCAAGGATCGCTGAAGAAGTTCAGCGATCTGTAAACTATCTATACTACTCCTCTCCTCTCATAGAACGTCTCTCAACTCCTGCACTGCCTCACGCTCAGTCCCCTTCGTTCAACTTCGCTGTACCTCGCCATATCCCCGATATCCTACTCCGCTCACTTCGACTAACTTCGCCTAACTTCCCCTGTCCTGCTCTCCCTCGGCTCCCTTCCACTAACTTTGCCGTAGTTCTCCGCTAGGCGAGGTTATCGTGACAAATCCCCCTTTGGTTCTCGTAACTTCGTCGTAGTTGGTCTCAGTGGTTCGAGTGGAGGTTGGTGGTGGTGAAAGGAAGGTCGGTGATGGTGAAAGGAGGGTCGGTGATGGTGGTTGTCAGGGATGTTACGACGTAGTTCGTGACACTTTTGAGCAAGTGGATCCCAGAGTCGGTACGCCTTCTGAGTAAGAGCATATCCAAGGAGACAGCACAAGGTTGCACGAGGTTGAAGTTTACTATCTCAAGCGCTTTTCCAAACGAGCGCCCAAGCCGCACATCCAACAACTCTGAGTTGAAATTGTCAGGCTTGATATGAGCAAACATCTCAAGTGGGGTCTTATTTTTGATCGAGCGAGATGGTGATCGATTCTTGAAATACACAACAGTTGCCATGATCTCTGCCCATAGAGTGACAGGAAGTTTCTCTGAGTGGAGGAGTGCAATTGTTCGTTCAACAATAGTTCGATTCGCTCGCTCTGCTACTCCATTCTGCTGAGAAGTGTAGGCAGCTGTGGTTTGGTGCTCTACATCAAGCGATGCGAGATAGCTTTCAAACTCCTTGCTTGTGAACTCTCCTCCATTGTCTGAACGAAGACATTTGAGTTTCCGCTCGCTAACTCGTTCTACTCGAGCGAGCCACTCTTTGAATCGACCGAATGCATCTGACTTTTGAGCGAGAAAGAACGACCAGGTATATCTTGAATGATCATCCACCAGTACCATCATATACTGTGCTCCTCCATCCGAGCGAACTCCCATTGGTCCGCAGAGGTCGGTGTGAACGAGGTCTAGGATAGCTTCAGCTCTTGATTCACTTGGTGGGAAAGGAGGGCGCACAATCATCCCCATGACACAACCTTCACAAACCTCTTTAGGAGGTGTCAAGCGAGTGAGGTTCCGTTGCTCATTCGACCGAAGAGCGATTTCGTGGCACTGGAGGATAAATGACCAAGGCGTCGATGCCAGATGTCCCAGGTCGTTCGAGTATTGCTGGCTTTGATGTTGTTGGTTGCCAGTGCAAGAGTAGTGGGTTTGAACAAGGTGGGTAAGATCCGAGCCATGTCCTTCAGATCGGTCATTCGATCAGACCATTCTCCAGCTTCCACCACATACACCTTATCTACTTTGTGCGCTCGAAGTACCTCAAGCTCACCTTTCATGACAGAGCACTTCCCACCACCAAACACCATCATTGCTCCGAGCGAGTCGAGTCGAGACACTGAGATGAGGTTAAATCCCAGGTCAGGTACATAAAGAACTCGACTAAGTCCTACCTTGTGATTGAGGTGATTGGTAAGATTGACCGAGCCGCACGAGCTCGCTGCAAGAGTTCTCCCTCCAGCAGTTGTGATTCGAGCAATCGACTCAGTTGATTTGAGGTCCTTCAACCAATTGATATCCCCACTCATATGTTCACTTGCCCCAGAGTCAAGGATCCATTGGCTTGAGCGAGCAGCAAGCGAGATCGAGTTGCTGTCGGTGGTGAGGAGGAGATGTTCAATATCATTGCACTCGAACGAGGCGATAGCTTGTGAGGCAATGGCAGCTGTCTCTGTTTCAGTCTTTACAGGAGCGGCAACCTCGTTTGATCGACCCTTTTCTTTCTTCCCCTTCCATTTCTTGGTTCTACCTCGCTCGTTCGAGGATGCAGAAACTGGGCAGTCTACCACCCAATGATTGACCAATCCACATCGAGCACAGGGATGTTCCCTGCTTGGTCCCTTCCCTGCCTTCTTCAATCCAGCATAGAACACCATGAGGGAGTCTTCGCTCGAACGAGTAGCTGAGGTTTGTCTAATAGAAAGTGAGGAAACTTGGGCTGCTAGAGCCTTGTCGTTCGTTCGGTTGTGCTGACCTGTGTTCACTCAAAGAATTTCGATCTTGATGTTTTCCACAGAGGGGGTATCATCTTCCTTCCAGATGCCATCAATGAACGAACTGAAGCGATCAGGAAGACCATTGAGAAGCACATTGACACAGAGTTGATCGAGATCGTACGAAAGAACTTTGAGATCACGATATTGAGCGAGCACTTTGTTCACCCATTCTTCAACATCCTCATCCTCTGAACACCTATTATCCACAAACTTCTTCCCCAGAGCGAACGAGTATTGAGCCCCACTAGTTCCATATGTCTTTTTGAGTGAATCATAGATTGTTTGAGCTCGATAAGCAGGGGAGATGGTGATGATGGTGGAAACCGGTCGATCGATAGAAGGGGGATCAACAGGAGATAGAAGGTGAAGATGAGCAGAGAGGATATCCTCAGAAGTGGAGTGGAGGATGGCTGCAGCAACTTTCTCATCTTGTTTGTTCCAGGCTTCGAGCAAAAGGGATGAGCCAGTGGAGGAAGTTGTAGTGGTAGCAGTTGGCGCAATGGTGGTGGGGAGAACAAACGAGTGAGTTCAAGTCATGAAGTGTTACGGGGTAACAACGAATCGAGAGGACTCTATCGAGTTCGACGGATTAGGACAGACAAAAGCGGGAGTTGGAGGCAGTGCTGCAGTAGGTAGGGACGGGTTTTCCCCTTTCGAGATTTTCCCCACTGGGTTTGCTCAAAGCGGTTTTTCACCTGTCCGAGTATGTACGTAGACGCTTGCAGCAGGAAGAGGACAAGGACGAGGATATCCGTAGACAGTATATAGTACAATCAGCAAAGTACCAACTTTGCTGATTCTTCAATATCATTCTTTGGCTACATTGATTGCAGAGGAGACACGATCCATTAGCACCAGAGCCCCTAGATTTCCACGAGACATCCATCAAGTTCGACCCAACCTGCGACCTAGTCGTCATGTTTCCAGTACCGTTACAAGTTGAAGAATCAGCCTTACGCACCTTGGGTCGAATTGGAGAGTACTGTATGCACACCAGAGGGAAAGCGCGGAAAATGATACCAGAAAAAGCGGAGTTGGAACAAGGGCTGGTCCCAGAGGAAGAAATACCAACAAGTTCTTCGAGAAGTACCATTTCACATGATCTCACTTCTACCACCACTACCCCAGATCCGCTGAATGAATTATCGCAGCAGTTGTCACAATTGTTAGCCATTATGACGATGCAACAAAAGGAACAAAATGCATTAAGGGAAGAACTGGCTACGATGAAAGCTGACCGACAGAACCAACAGCTACTCACATCGAAAGGGGCAAGTTCGATCGAAATCGAAGAAAACAAGCCGTGTTTGGAGCCAAAACTTACCAACAACGAACGAACAGGAAGAACCAGGTGTGCGGATCCACCTACCTTCAGTGGAGAACGAGGAGAATTGGACAACTTCCTTGCAGCATGCCACATGAACTTCAAATTCAAAGGGGCAGAGTACGCCACCAATCGCAGAAAGATCCTGTTCATGTACGGGTATCTTCGAGGCACCCCTCAAATGCTTCTAACCCCGGCCATAACCAATCCAAGTATATGGAATTCGACCGAATGGCTAGAGAGCTACGACAAATTTATCCAGCATTTACGAACTCAATTTGGAGACAGTAACATGGCAGGTACGGCTATGAGGAAATTGCAGGAGTTAAGACAGACTGTTACGGCCGCCGAGTATTTTGCCAACTTTGAACTTTGGTCCACACACCTTGGAAAGGTACCCGATGCAATGAAAATCGCCTCAGCCATACAGGGCCTGAAGGAAGAGCTACTGAAAGTGGTAGTGGTAAATCACACCGACCCTCGAACCAAATCGGACTGGATCTATTTCAAACAGCATGTGATAGGGACTGAGGAGAACCAACGGATGGCTGAAACGATGATTGCAGCGAATCGATGGGCTGCTAGACGCAAAAATGAGACGACCTGGCTTCCCCCTCGATCGAATTCGATGCGATTGGATACTAGTCCGCCCAACCCGGTAGAACGCCACTCACAATCGACTGGTAGAGGACCCTTGCCCGGTGGAAAACCAGGGATGATGAATTATGGTCCACCAAATGACCCTCCGGTCACTTGGACAGAGGACGGAGGACGTCTCAGCGAGAACGAAATGACTTGGAGGAGGGAGAACCGACGTTGTCTCAAATGTAGAAGTCCAGAACATTACGCCAACAACTGTCCAAATGGAGGAAATACGAGGAACAACATTAGGGGATCCCCAAACCCGCATAGTTCACCAATTCCTAGTGGATCGAACTTGATCCCAACTGGATACAAAGGGCCATTAGTTCGAGGAATGGCGGTGACCTTTGAAGAAGAGGGAAACGAATACCTGGCCTAAGTGATGCGACCACTTGCGGCCAGGATCTAACAGAATCGCACAAAATTCAACTACCAATAGATCTCAGTAATGACTCGGCTATAATATACATAAAAATACAGACAGAAGAAGATACCCTACGATTTGGAATGTTAATTGATACCGGAGCTACCGGAAGATACGTACAGCCGGCCTGTCCATTATACCATTTATTCCCAAAGAGACAGTATCAGGAACCACGGAAGATCAGGTTCCTCGATGGAACAACCGCCACGTTAGTGACCGAGTATGTAGAAGCAGAATTGGATTTAGGAGAAGGACTCAAAATTGCGACTCGATTGGATGTGATGGCATACGAAGGCCCCGAGGTACTGGTGGGATTGGACTTCTTGAAACAGTTTTGGGCAAGGATCGATTGTGGAAAGGGATTGATCGAGTTCGACGGAATCGGACAGGATAACGGTTGAAAGTATCCAAGATTGGAGGAAGGATTGGTAAGAGGAACGGCGTTGGAAAAAGGAGAAGATGAAATGAGCGAAGAAGAGTTACGACAAGTCATACCGACACAATGGCACCAATACCTGGAGTTATTTAAAGTGGAACGGGCCAGAAAACTACCACCAAGAAGAGAATGTGATCACGAGATCGAATTGACCCCCGGAGCAGAACTAAAACCAGGTCCAATCTACCAACTGGATGAACATGGGGACGCATTCCTAAAGCAGTGGATCAATGACGGTTTGGCCAGTGGCCACATACGAAGGAGTAAATCACCTTATGGATCTCCTGTATTCCTGGTTCCAAAAAAGGGAGTGATTCCCTATCGAGTGGTAACGGATTATCGGGCGCTTAACAAGGTAACCGTTAAGGATTCATACCCAATGCCACTCATCTCGACACTACTCGATCGACTTCAATTAGGAAGGATCTTCACTAAACTTGATTTGAAAGGGGCTTACCAGTTAGTCAGAATAAAGGAAGGAGATGAACATAAAGCTGCCTTACGAACAAGATACGGCAGTTTCGAGAGCACAGTCCTAAGGGATGGGTTGTGTAATGCACCAGCCACCTTTCAGAACTTTCTACACAACATGTTTCACGATCTACTTGACGAAGGGGTAATAGTTTATATCGACGACATCACGGTATACTCCGACACGATCAAAAACCATCAGATAATTGTCCAAAAGGTGTTAGATCGACTACTTGAAAACGATTTGGTCGTCAGTCCGAGGAAATGCGAATGGAGTTCAAATGAAGTGAAGTTCCTGGGGTATGTAATAGGACACGAACGGATCGAAATGGATCAAGAAAAGGTGAAAGCTATTCTAGAATGGGGAGAACCCATGACAGTCCGGGATACTCAAGTGTTCTTGGGCTTTGCGAATTTCTATCGGAGGTTTATCAAGGGGTTTTTGCATATTGTGGGACCTCTCACACGATTGACCAGGAAGGATCAAGCTTGGAACTGGACACAAGAATGCCAAAAGGCTTTTGACGATCTAAAGAAAACATTCACCACAGCACCAGTACTTTGACATTTTGATAGAACCCGACCGACTTGGATCGAAACCGATGGATCCAACTGCGCGATAGGTGCGATAGCGTCTCAAAGATTCCCTCACCCATCAATAAAGGGAACCACCGAACTTCACCCAGTTGTGTACTGGTCTCGAGCAATGACACCCTGTGAACTAAACTACACGGTAGGAGAGAAAGAATTACTAGTCATCATGGACTGTTTGGTCGCCTGGAGGCCCTACTTGGCCAACAGTAGTGATGTTATAAAAGTCATTACAGATCACAAGAACCTAGAATACTTCCAAAGCAAACGACAACTAAATCGAAGGCAGATGAGATGGTTGGAAATATTGGGAGACTTCAACATAGAGATCACTTACCGACCAGGTAGCAAAAATGGGGGAGCAGATGCTCTGACTAGACGAGGAGATTATCATCCGGGAAGAGGGAGTAGCAAGGACCCAGACCTAAACAAAGGTAACTGGCTACAATTGCTACCGACACACGAACAAATTGGATCGAATTCAATGGACTCAGAACACAAAGGACCAAGACACATAGTAAGAGGAGCAATCCGGGAAGACTCATTATTCGGACTCATCAAGAACGGACTGAAAGACTCAGAAGACATAGCAAACATACGACAACTAGGACCACAAATGACACAGACACATAGCACACAGAGCACACAGAGCACACAGAGCACACAGAACACACAGAACACACAGGACACACAGAAGACACAGGCTAGCAACGAGACACCAATAGTATCATGGACACAGAGCGGATTACTCTTGTACAGAGACAGAGTAGTCATACCAGAGGGACAGGCAAGATTAGAAGTAATGAAAGCAAGACACGATTCGATACTAGTGGGTCATCCAGGAAGAGACAAAACTATCACCATGGTCAAAGAGGACTATTACTGGCCACATTTGGACGAGTATATTGCGAAATACGTAAAAGGATGTGAGATCTGTAACCGACATAAGACTCATCGACATCAGCTGTATGGACATCTAGTCTCTTTACCAGTACCCACACTCCCGTGGACAGATATCTCTATGGATATGGTGGGACCCCTACCAAAATCGACCGAGTTCGACGCGATACTAGTGATAGTCGATTGACTAACCAAGATGGCTAGATTTATTCCATGTACAACTGGACTAACAGCGAACAAAGTGGCCGACATCTACATCAAGGAGATCTTTTCAAAACATGGAGTACCTCGAACAATTGTATCAGATAGGGGAACTCAGTTTACAGCGGAAATTTGGAAGGAAATATGTCAGTTCTTAGGAATAAAGAACTTATATTCAACTGCGTATCACCCTCAAACAGATGGACAAACTGAGCGAGTAAATCAACAGATGGAAATCCTGCTCGGAATGTATGTAAACTACAACATGGACAATTGGGATCAACTTCTACCAATTGCTGAGTTCGCTTATAACTGTTCGCCACATAGTAGCCACGGTCTGTGTCCTTTTGAAGCCTGTTACGGCTATGTGCCACACTACGACATCCATTCGCACGATATTCAATCAAAGTCAAACAAGTTGGAGAGGAAATGGAGAGATATGGGAGAATTACATGCGGCTGTTCAAGAACAGGTCAGGATGGCTAATGAGATTAGTGCAGAATACTACAACAGGAGGCACAAGAGTATACCAGAAGAATTCAGAAAGGGAGAACAGGTACTACTGAGTACGAAGTATCTTACGACGGAAAGACCCAGTCGAAAATTAGAAGCAAAATACGTTGGCCCCTTCAAGATCATAAGGAAAGTGGGGAAAAATGCTTTTGAATTAGATCTACCTCCATCAATGAAAGTGCACAATGTCTTCAATGTCACGCTGTTGGAACCATATCCTAAGGACATGATACCAGGTCGACAGATACCACCCCCACCACCTGTAGTAATTAACGGCCAGGAAGAATTCCATGTGGAAGCAATTGTGGACAGCAGAATTCGACGAGGAAAAGAAGAATTCAAGGTAAAATGGTTAGGATACACAGGAAACGCGGCCTATGACTGGGAACCACGAGAAAATGTAGAGGAGTTGGCCGTTTTTGGTGAATTTGTGGAAAAAAGGAAAAGGGACCCCAGAAGAAAGTGAGAATTCAATCAAGATCAACAAGACTGGGTTGGAAATGAATGCATACACAGGAAATATAGCTACAAATAGAGAGATATAATCACACTAGAAATTGGAGGTGGTGGAATTGGCTCGGGGACGAGGGGCCGAAGCGGGAATACGAATGACATTGCGGGGAAGAGGAGTATGGGGAGAAGAGGATGGACCGGCGACTGGTTGAGAGGAACTCAATCCTGTAGGATCACCAGTAGAAGTAAGATGATCCAGAGTTTCATCGGCAGTAGGAGGAGCGTAGTTGGCAGAAATAAGATGGAGAGATTTGTAGAGATCCAGATGTTGAGAGGGGAGAGGAAGGAGAAGGGAGGTAAAGAGATGGATGTAACCCGAAAGTTGGGTCAGACAGGCGGATTGATCATGGGCAGGAAGGGATCGATAACGGACCGAAGCCGCACAGAGTTCGTGCTCCAGGACAAAGGTAACCTTGGAAGTAACCGTTCTTGCTCCCACAACGATACCCTATACATCAACATCGACCAAGTTTGAAGGAAATAGACAGGTACCTCACGAAATTTGGACTCAGGATTGTTGGTCTTCACCGAACATTTTGAAGTACCCTTAGCAGAACATTCACCGCACACACCACCGACTGGATTGCATCAACATCGAAAGAGTCGCAAGAAGAACTTACGAGGGCCAAAACAAACCAACACGAAAGTCTTCACCACCATCGAGACGACGTTGACAATCGGTACAGAGCTCACCCTCTAGCCGAACAACAGCACCATTTTTGTTGCGGAGGCGCCAACCTTGGGCCAAACGATCGAGCTAATGATTAGAATCGATGAAACTCGAGAGAATTCGAGGCTTACAGCGTTCTTAAACCACTTTACAGTGGGCTTGATGGCGTTGGTTTCGCGGAAACGATCCAGAGCTTCGTTCTTCAACGCAAGACAAACAGAGGAGAAGGTCATGCTGGATCAAAGGGTAGCTAACAAGTCAGAAGCGAACAGAACTCGGTGGAAGTCTCACCGATCTCGGAGTCCTTTCAATCCTGGAGCAACTTAACCAGTTTGTCATTGACCGGAACCTTACAAGGGGCGTGAAAAATGTGTCCAAGTTCATGGGGAAGCTCGACAAGTCCCTCTGAATAATCAGACGGTGGCACAGGGGACTTATTACCAGGAGAATTTTGATTCTCGACAACGGTGCCGTGTTCGGATTCGACGGATTTGGCGGGAGATAGGTTCTCACCAGTGGCAGATGGCCCAGCACCCCCTTCGAAGTCAAAATATTGCTCGATGACCTGGTCATCGAGATGAGACGATTGTTGATCGCGAGAAGGACCGGATTGATATCGATCCTTAATGGTGTCGAGAGCCCTTCGAGAAGCGTCAACCGTGGGAGTCTGGGTAGTACCAGGAACTTGGGAAGTAATTCTCATTCTTTTCGTTTGACGCATGAGATGTTCGGGGTCGACGTCGGGTAAAATTGCCAAGGTAGAGGCCCGAGTGCGACGAGAAGACGAAGAAGGAGACAACTAATCTCGTCAGCCAAGTAAGAAATAGAAAGAAGTACATCAACTTCGAAAGGAATTGCTTACAGTGCGCTTATACATGCTCACAGACAGGTCAGAGTTGGAAGGATACGCTAAGATATGGGTAAGATATGGATGGATAATGGTAGATAAGTAAAAAGAACGACAAACAAGAGAAAAAAGAAGGAATGAGGAGGAAAGAAGAAGAGAGAGGTGAGAAAGAGACTTGGTCAGTAATTTCTCAATCACATTGGAGGTCCGTGCGGGTGACGCGTTTCATGGCAACCGTCACACTACGCGTAGGTATGACGTCAGGGCGCACCAAAGGTGTCTCAGAACAATCCATGTGAATCACTTGGTTACAGGACTCAGGATCCTCGCCGAGGATCCTTGAGACAGGGGGGGAAACTTGTTACGGGGTAACAACGAATCGAGAGGATTCTATCAAGTTCGACGGATTAGGACAGAGAAAAGCGGGAGTTGGAGGCAGTGCTGCAGTAGGTAGGGATGGGTTTTCCCCTTTCGAGATTTTCCCCACTGGGTTTGCTCAAAGC
Organism: Tremella mesenterica DSM 1558; assembly: GCF_000271645.1. Lineage (NCBI taxonomy): Eukaryota > Fungi > Basidiomycota > Tremellomycetes > Tremellales > Tremellaceae > Tremella > Tremella mesenterica. The sequence continues at coordinate 1,244,064 of NW_006711229.1, forward strand.
GGTTTTTCACCTGTCCGAGTATGTACGTAGACGCTTGCAGCAGGAAGAGGACAAGGACGAGGATATCCGTAGACAGTATATAGTACAATCAGCAAAGTACCAACTTTGCTGATTCTTCAATATCATTCTTTGGCTACATTGATTGCAGAGGAGACACGATCCATTAGCACCAGAGCCCCTAGATTTCCACGAGACATCCATCGAGTTCGACCCAACCTGCGACCTAGTCATCGTGTTTCCAGTACCGTTACATGAAGAGAACAACTGTCAACCTCTGATGCCATACCAGGTAATTTTCTTTCCCAGTGAGCTTGGGCACAGTGTCGAACGATTTGGAGAGATCATTGGACGACATGATGGGGTGATGATGCTGTTATCGAGCGAGATGGGGACAGGACGGGACGAGTTCGATCTAGTCGATGTCAGTTGAGTTCTCTATGTATGTGGTGGTCAGCCGTTCGAACGAGCAAGAAGACAATGACGTTCAAGTGAAGCGACTGTTGGTATAAAACCTAAGGCTCGTTGCACTCCCACTCACACAGAAGGCTAGTCTTCCTGACTTCCTATATATACTCCAGCAGTGACAAGACGAGCGAGGAGGTCGGTCGGTCGAGCTGGTTGAGTGAACAAGTGAACAAGCAATGGGTAGATTATGCTTGCTGAATTCACTTAGTCGGTTAAAGCACGGGTCTCATAATCAGTGAAGACATGAACGAATGAACAAGAAGAAAAGTTTCAATGCGCATAGCTTAATCGATTCCTCCAACACTACCCTCAATGTGATGCAGATTCCTACATACTCGTACTCAAATCACGTTCTCGTCGTACAGATGATGACAGAAGACCATGCCCTAGTCTGATTGTGATCATTTGATAGGCTTTTCTCAGCGGACCCTTCTGTAATACACCATGACGGGAGCCACTGGCTGACGTGCCCTTTCGCAATCCTGCCGGGTCATTAATACGATGCTCTCCGTGCCCTGAGTGCGATCTTCCTTACTGGGATCAAGGCTGCGGTAGTCTCCTGTCTTAAAGCGATATTCTGTGACAAAAAGCTCTTCCCCGGCCAATCTCTGCAGAATGGTCTCCTTGAGCTTGTGCCACACTGAATTCTGAAGCGCATCCATAGAGTTCAGGCTGACAGGCTGAGTAAGCTGTACAGCGGTTTCAAAGTCATCTTGTGTAACTCGTCTCCCCAAAAGAGGTTCACTTCTCCTCTGACTGTTGTCAGGACCACCGTTGAATATGTTTGATATGACCCCTGCGGCATTGGTATTTGGCTCTAAATCAATAATCGTTGCCACCGATTGCTGTTCGCAGGTGCAGAGGTAAAAAGGGTTACCTGGGCCACGCTCCAAAGTAAAAGAGAGCTGGTAGTTGAGATCTGATGGGTCAGGGGTGACTGAGAACCTTATTGCAGGTCTTGCATTGCGGTGATGGTGATGTTGCATGGTGTATACTTAGGTGCGAGCTGAGAGTAGTGTCTCCTTAGAATCTGTTAAGTTGGTGATTTGAGTGTAGAATCAAATTGAGAAAAGGTGTATGTGTGGCAAAGAGAGATCCCCCATACATCCATGTATATATATATGTCTAGATTCTGCATAGCCTTAGAGCCTGGGAAGTACATAGGTTGAAGACTGAAAGTGCTAACTTCTCACCTCAAAGGTGATATTCTAGCCGTCTACATTTCAGATCCGGATCCTTTCTTCCGCTTCTCACGTCATCAAGAAGCCTACCTAGATCTCAAACCTAGAGTTCTCACATTCCCTCAAAGTGTGTGAGAGCCTCTCACTGCTCCCAAAGTGGAAATGTAGTCAAAGAAGCAACCGGGCGTGACGGAAAAGGAGGGCTCGAGAAAGGGAAGATTCTTCTTGATGTTGAGTTTCGATCGCTGAGCGTCCACGCCGTGGTCCTGTACGAGTGGAAGAAAGGATCCTATCACTTAGCGAAAGTTTTAGTGGTACTCGTCCTCATAAGCCTCTAAGAAAAGTTCGGCTTTGAGTGAAGGAGGAAGGTTCATGTCACACACGAATTCGACGTCCATTCCGAGTTTACCGGATTGATGGTTGATGGTTGATGGATTGATGGAATCGTGGGTCCTTTGATGATCAAAGAATGTGACAAAGTTGAGGGTCTTCGTACCTGTAAATGAAGCTTTGTTGGAATCTTAGCTAGTATGATGGGAAAAGTACGGGTAGGTTCTTGATAGAAGGCTAGTAGTCGATGGCCGGTAACCCGTTTCGTGTGGTCTCTCCTTTCGACTAGTCGCGATGGTTCGTTTACTCCACAAGCTTTGGTACTCGTTGCCACTAAATCCATTCTTTTCCGCTTTCGAGAATCATTCTTCTCTTCCTGATTTGGCTACTACCATAACTCATTGTCATGACCACGTGCGTCGAAGTTGCTAGTTCGGGTAATATCCAATCACCTCCATTACCCGCCACCGATAAACACTACCAGCCACCCTTATCTACATTACATTCTCATTCCATGTACATAAGGTAGTGCATAGCTTAGAACAACTTCGATGAATGTATCTTGTCTGTCTCAACATACAAGTTCTCATATACATTTGCCAAACTTATCTTTCACTCCTCGAACTACTTGCTTCGATCCTCGTATCCTCTCGCAACTAGTTCAAGTCCCTACAAGTAGCTTATCACCCTCGACGCAGATCCTTCGACCTTCGGTCTGGTCTTGACATAAGATACATTCGTCTAGCTTGTACCGACTTCTACGAGGTTGCTCTTCTAGTCTCGAATAGTAATCGCTCGACACCTCTGAAACAATGTCGAGCGTCCCCAATACTCCAGGTGGTCGGGTCACAAGATTACACCCTGAGGGTAACGGAGCCTCCACTACTCAAGGGGGGCAACAACCAGCCACCCCAGCGGTTGAATCTACCGACACTAATGCAATCCTCCAGGCTTTAGCTGGTCTAAACCAGAGGTTCGAGGAACAAAATCAGGAGATGGCTAGATTACGGATACAGGTGCAGTCCCTTCAAACTGCTTCCCACGATGGAGGTTCCAATGGACCTCCTTCCCCTACCCGGACAGCCATCCCTCCACCTAACTTTCGTCGTGACGGTCCCCCTCATATGGAAGGGGTTCAACCACTAGCTAATGCGTTAGGAATCCGAACCCCGGGGTTCAACCGTCAATCCCAATCCCCCGCCCCGGGTTCGGGGTTTACTCTCCCCAAACTGCCAATGGCAAACTTGGAGAAGTTCAAGGGGGATCGAGGTAAACTTCCTGCTTTCATCTCCCGCGCTAGAATGATGCTAGAGATGGCAGGTAACAATATGCTACCTGAAGCACAGGTTCTCTGGATCGCCTCTCATTTGATAGAGGATGCCGGTGCGTGGTGGGACGGTCATTTTGCCGAACCGGCCGTCGAACGCCCCGGTTGGACGCGCAAGCCAGAGGCTTTCTTCGCTGAACTTAAAAGAATCTATGGAGATCCAGACCGACACCGTTATGCGGTGAACCAGCTGCGATCTATCAAGCAAGGTAAGGGTTCGGTAGCCACTTATTGGTCGAAGTTCACTGCCGTTATTGCTGAAGTACAGTGGGACGATCGAGCCAAGAAAGACGCTTTTGAGACTGGACTGTCAGCAGAAATCCGCATCGCCATCGCCAGCCGCGAAAACCAACCACATTCCCTCAGGGACTTGGTAGAAGCAGCCATTACGATAGATCGTCATCTATATGGTATTCGCCAGTCCATGGGTGGGAGTGAAGAAAAAAAGGAACCTAAAGAAGGTCAAATCCCTCAGCGTTCGAACTTCGAACGAAAGGGTTCGAACAAGGAAAACAATAAGTCTCCCTCCACGTCTAAAGCTGACCGTGGTGGGAAAGTAAAGTCTAGAGGTCCTATTTCTGATGAAGAGAAGGAGCGCCGTAGGAAGGAGAACCTTTGCATGTACTGTGGAGAATCGGGTCACACCGTGCTGGCGTGCCCCAAGTCGAAACAGTCCGGCCAACGGACACCTTTCAAGAGCGACTCCCGACCCGTCAAGGTTAGGGCTATGACGGTGGACGACGAAGACATGAACTTCGAACTCAACGATTCTAGCTCAGACTCGTCTTCCCAGCCAGGAAACGAGTAGACCCACCTCCGAGCGACGAGCCTGGAGAGCCAGTGGGAACTTCTCGTCATATTTCATTCCTGGCTTTTAGAGTGTCTGATGATGTACGTTTACGAACAGTTAAAACTACAAACACCAAAAAAATTATTAAAACAGAAAATCCGTCATCAAACCCCTCAATTCGAGGGGCTGATTCCCGTTCCAGCCTCCAAATCACAATACCCATCGCTATAATCCACAACCATCAATCCTTAATGACCAGAGCGCTAGTAGACACTGGAGCCCAGGCAGATCTCGTCGACCACACCTTCCTCAAAAAGCATGGTTTTCCTCTCATCCCCAAAGACATCCCTCAAACTCTTCATCTTCCAGGAGGTGTTAAGAAACCCCTAGAATTCGAGGTAGAGTTGAAGATATTACTGGGAGAGGGGTTCAAACCCTATAGTTCGAGGTTCACGGTTGCTGACATCGGCCTAGCTACGGTGATACTAGGGTTCCCCTTTGGCAAAAGAGTTCAGCCTATTATTGATTGGGCGCACGAACGAATTCTGCCCTCAAGTTCCATGGTCGGACCTTCGGTTCGACCCCCGAGTATTTCAATTATAAGTCCGGAAGCTTACGAGCAGGATGTTGACGGACAGAAAGGGGCTATCTACCTCCGCATGACTACGGTGGGTGAGGTAGACCCCAAGGACGTGGTTCCGCAGACCTACTGGGAATTCCTGGACGTCTTCTCAAAAGGGGAGGCGGATAAACTGCCGGAACATCGTCCGTTCGATCATCGAATCCCTTTGATCGAGGGCAAACAACCAACGTTTGGCCCTATTTACTCCCTCTCGCTGGTAGAGCAGGATGCACTCAGGAAGTATCTTGACGAGAACTTAGCGAAGGGATTCATCGTACCCTCGGAGTCCTCGGCAGGGGCGCCCATACTATTTGTTAAGAAAAAAGACGACTCTCTGCACTTATGTGTAGATTACAGACGTCTTAACGAAATAACTGTCAAAAATCGATACCCACTACCGCTCATTGGTGATCTTCTGGATCAGCTCCGAAGAGCTAAAGTATACACCAAGATAGATTTGCGGGGAGCTTATAATCTCCTACGCATTGCGGAAGGCGAGGAATGGAAGACAGCATTCCGCACCCGTTTCGGACTGTTCGAGTATCGGGTCATGCCATTTGGTCTGACCAATGCCCCTGCCTCTTTCCAACACCTCATGAACCACATCTTCCGTGACCTGTTGGACAAAACAGTAATTATATATTTGGACGATATACTGATATACAGTTCTGACCTTCGAACACATCAGTTCGATGTCATCGAGGTTCTTACAAGGCTCAGAGCAAATAAGCTCTTTGCAAAACACGAAAAGTGCGACTTTCATGTCGATCGTGTATCCTTCCTGGGCTACCTCATTAGCCCAGAGGGAGTCAACATGGACCCAGACAAGGTCCAAGCCGTCAAGGAGTGGCCTACGCCGAGGACGGTCAAGGAAGTGCAGAGCTTCTTGGGATTTGCAAACTTCTATCGTCGGTTCATAGCTGGCTTCGCAAAAGTAGCAACACCGCTGCACGAGCTTACCAGGAAGGACATTAGTTTCACGTGGTCCACAGCTTGTGAGTCCGCGTTCCAAGAGTTGAAGGCGAGGATCGGGTCCGCCCCGATCCTTTGACATTTTGATCCCAGTTTACCGCTGACCGTCGAATCCGACGCTTCGGACTTCGCGGTTGGTGCTGTGATCTCACAAAGGGGTGAGGACGGCCTCTCGAGACCGCTGGCGTTTGCCAGTAGAAGTATGAGCCCGGCGGAACTCAATTACCCCATTCACGACAAAGAGTTCCTCGCTATTGTCTTCGCTTTTAAGGAGTGGAGGCAGTATTTGGAAGGATCTCAACACCAAATTCAGGTCTTCACAGACCATAGGAGCCTCGAATACTTTCTTACGACCAAGCAACTCACGAGGCGACAAGCGAGGTGGTACGAACTGATGGCGGATTTCGACTTTGTCATCACGTACCGCCCGGGTAAACAATCCACGAAGCCTGACGCGCTTTTGCGCCGGTCAGACTACAAGCCTACCGATACGGACAGCACCTCGCTGTCCCAAGAACTCAACGCTCACAATTTCAAAGCCCTGCTTTCGAAGGAGCAATTTCTCCTTGCCCTGTCGATCTCCACGCCGACGCAGGTTTTGGGCGTTCCCATCTCTGAACTTTATCGGACCGACACAGAGTATGAAGGATTGCGGGGACAGGTCCCGTCGGACAGATTGTCCATCGACTCATCTGGGTTCCTTCGCCATGACGAGCAGTACTACGTACCCTCTCGTTATCGAAGGCAGGTGTTTGATAGTTGTCATGACTCCTTGGCCGCCGGTCACCCCGGCAGACGGAAGACCTTACAACTGGTCGCCCGTAACTGGTGGTGGCCGACCCGGCGAAAGGATGTTTTCCACCACGTGGACAACTGTCAAGTTTGTCAACAAGACAAACCCTCCAGGGCCAAACCCCTTGGCCTTCTGAAGCCCCTGCCTGTCCCCGGAAAGCCGTGGGCAGACATTTCCTGCGATTTTGTGGGCGAACTGCCCAGTTCGAAGGGTTTCAACGCAATTTTGGTAGTTGTGGACCGCTTCACCAAAATGGCAGTTTTTATTCCAACAGTTACTACGCTCACCGCAGAACAATTCGCCGACCTTTTCATCGAGAAGGTTTACTCTCGTTTCGGTCTGCCCGACACCATTACCTCTGATAGAGGAAGCATCTTTGTGTCACGATTCTGGAAGGCCGTATCTACCTATCTTAAGGTCGAACTTAGATATTCGACGGCCTTTCACCCACAAACTGATGGTCAGACGGAGCGGGTGAACCAATGGTTGGAGCAATATTTGAGGATGTACACAAACCTGGAGCAGGACGACTGGGCGACCCTGCTACACCACGCTGAGCTCTGTTATAATACTACTCCACATTCCTCCACCGGTATGGCGCCGCTGACAGCATATACAGGTCGAACTTACAGAACCGACCTTCTTACACCAGCACTCGATGCAAACACTCCCCTACCTTCCCCACAAGCACACCATCGAATGCAGGCGTTCGGCAACCTTCACAAATCCCTCCAGGGCTACATTCAGAAGGCTCAGGCGGCACAGAAGAGGGCCTATGACAAACATCATTGGGAGCCACATTTCCAGGAAGGGGACTTCGTGTGGTTGAGCACAAAAAACCTGCGGAGCCTCCGGCCTTCCAAGAAGTTGGACCATCGGAAAATTGGCCCGTTCAAAGTATTAGCAAAGGTAAACGACAATGCGTGGAAGCTCGAACTTCCTAGTTCGATGCTGAAAAACAGAATTCATCCTGTTTTCAACGTGTCTCTCCTTTCACCTGCCCATGGCGACACTTCCCCTCAGTCGGAACCTCTGGTCGCACCCATCGAGGAGCCCGCTGATGACGAGCAAGAGTATGAGGTGGATTACTTGGTGGGAAGACGGAAGGCAAAGGTTCGAGGACAGAAGGACTTGGAGGACCAAGTTAAGGTGAAATGGGTGGGGTACCCCGAGGAAGAAGCGACATGGCAGCCGGCGGCTACATCACAAAACGACCCAAACTTCCCTCGCTGGATGACCGAGCTGACAGCCAGATTGAACACCGAACTTAACGGTTCGAACACCACACCACCTTCGCGCCGTCGCAGGCTTCCTCAGCGCTTCTCTAATTAGAGATCCGACGCAATTCATGCTCCTAAGGAGATTCTACACACATACAATCCTTACACACGGTCTTTACGATACACATTCTTTTTTCCTTTTCACACTACTATACGCCTCTTTTCATCACTTTCTCCCTCTCTTCTTACTCCTCTCCATCCTACTCCTTTTTGCCGCCCTAGTCAACGGACCCGCGTGCTCCTCATGTTCGTCCCCGGAAGTCTCGAAATCGGGTTCCCACTCTTCTCCCTCTTCTTCGCTGGGCGGCGTTACCAAGGACGATCGAAGGATTGCTTTCGACCGTCGGGAACGCAAAATCCGTGGAACCTCTTCCTGCACTTCCTGCTCTTCCTGCTCATCTTCCACCGCACGTTTTCGCTTCTTTTCCACGGTCTTCCCCTTCTTCGCCTTTTCAAGCCGGGTAGTGGTTCTCTCCTTTCCTTTCCCCTTCGTCGAACGATCAGGTTCGACGAACACATCATTTGATTCGACGTCCGAAGGGCTGGAAGGACGATCATCATCAGTGTACTCGGAATCAGAGGGGTGTCGGACAGGACGATATCACCAATGGTAGCGAGGGATGGGAATCTTCTTCTTGGACACAGCGAGAACTTCGTCCGCTTCTTCGAACATTCCCGGCACCATTTTGGAGCGATCTAGGTCCTAGTGATTAGCTTTCGGGGCTCGAACGATTTAGTTCGATCAACGAACCTTGGCCATTTGTCATAAATCTCGAATCTCGGTCGCAGCACAAGCAGTTTATAAAGGGTCTCAGCTCATACTATGAGCTGAGCATTGGATCTTTTAGCACAAGAGCTTAGTGCACGTCACCCTTTAGGCGTATGCATTACAGAATGCTCAGCTCCACCATGACCAGGGTTCAACTCCCTGTGTGTGCACATTCTTGAACCCACTTCCTTGTGGCACACAGAGGCTTGTGGCAGTGCCACATTCTGGGATCTAATCTGTCATGGGAAAATCCGTAGGAGGATTTTCGGTTCAGAAATTGCTGGCTGCTGGGACATCAGCCCTTGAGGGGGGGCTCCTGTCATAAATCTCGAATCTCGGTCGCAGCACAAGCAGTTTATAAAGGGTCTCAGCTCATACTATGAGCTGAGCATTGGATCTTTTAGCACAAGAGCTTAGTGCACGTCACCCTTTAGGCGTATGCATTACACCATTCTCGTTAATTCTTTCAACCCCGTCACCCCCAGCTGAGAAAGGGAGGTATTCCCATTGTCCACCATTGACACTAGGATCCCCCCAAGAACTTGGAATCCCCGAAACATGGACCGATGAAACGGATAGGTGATTTTCGGCGCTGACCGGGAGCCATGTTTGCCGGACGAAGCAAGGGAACAGGGACGAGCGGTGAGTTGGCAGTAGTAGCATCTGTTGGTTATCGAACATAAGGGTTCGACGGACAAAGGACTTACTTTCCACCAATATGAATCGTTTCGTCTGGAGCGACAAATAAGGGGGTCATGCAGGACATCATTTTCATGGTGGCGGGGAGGAACTTAGTCTGGATGTTACGGCAACCATCACACCGATCTTCGACATCCACCTCTGCTAGCAAGAGTTCTGGATCCTGTAGCATAGCGAACATCCCATTCCACAGAGCCTGGACGTTTGGGGCACGGCTCTGAATATTGCTCCGGAGATATGATGTCAGGATCTTCGAAGAAGTCAGTTCGATCGTCAAACTCAGTACGGACGACGCACCAATTGACCTCTGGACATGTACGGCGACACTTGAACCCGTACGTCGTGAAAACGGGTGACGGTCGAACCATGGGAGACGACTACAGTCCCGTTGCTGACCGTTACCGAAGAGGGCGAGATCTCCACTCGATCACCAACAGCGACTCTCTTACTCTTGGCGGAGGCGACATAAGGAGTTAGATACCCCACTTCTAGGAGCTCGTCGCTGGAATGCCGCGCAGGGGTGACGGGGGGAAACGGGATTGGTCACGATTCGAGAACGTTCTAGCCTCGAACCTAGTTCTTCGATCCCGGGCAAATCATCTTGACAATCAGCTCGACACCAAGGATACGAACAAAGACACCCACTTGTTTCCTCTTCTTCTGGTACTTCCTGCCCATCTTCCTCTACCTGGTTTTGCTCTACCTCGTCTTCGATGGCGCTCTCTTCTTCTATTTCATCTTCTTCTATTTCATCTTCTTCTATTTCATCTTCCATTTCCATATACTGACCATCATCAGCAGAGTCAACTACGCGATTGTTCAAGCGCAAAAGAAGGGCGGCGGTCCGTCGAGTGGCTGACGACGGAGTTGCGGGAGCAACGGCGGTCGAACCTTCTTGTTCGGGCAACGAAGATTCCGGTTTGACGAGGTGCGGGCGGAGTCGCAGGATGACGTCTGAGGATTTGGACATATTGTGTACGAACGGAGAGTGTTTGTGTGAATGAAAAGAGTTTTCGAGGAAGGAAGGATAAGTAAAGGAAAGTTGGAGAAGGAGAAAGGAGATACAGGAGGTAAACATATTAGAATTGTCAATGAACGTAGAAAAGACAGTCAACGCAGGAATGGATGGGAAATTTTTAGGGGATTTGTCACGGCCGTCGAGCAACTACTTCCTAATAGACCGACGGTCGACGAACCTCGGCTAACTTGATCCTTCTTGATCGATGTCTCACCCAACCGGGAGGGCGCAGACGTCGAAAGGGGTGTAACTACGGCGTACTTCGCCGTGGTTACTCTAACTGGGGTTTTGTTCTACTGATGGCGATGTATCTCGATTTGTAAATAGCTATCTCTATCTATCTTTCACTACTGACAACAATCAAGGATCGCTGAAGAACTTCAGCGATCTTCTCAGCTAATATTGTTTATTCCTCCTAGACGTTCATCCAACCCTCTCGCGCTTTGACGTACTTCGACGCACTTCGTCCAACTTCCCCGAGCCCTCGGCCATCCTCTTCCTCCTTCGACTAACTCCGCCTAACATCGCCGCACTTCTGCCTCCGTTGTCCCTACCTAGCCTAACTCCGCCTAACATCGCCGCACTTCTGCCTCCGTTGTCCCTACCTAGCCTAACTCCGTCTAACTTCGCCGTACTTCTGCTTCCATTGTCCCTACCTAGCCTAACTCCATCTAACTTCGCCGTACTTGGTCTCAGATGTCCTGAGTTACGTGTAGAGTAAAGAGTTAAGGTGTGATAGGGGTTTTGATGGTCAAAGGAGGGTCATTGCTGGTGGAATAATCGAGGTGTCACGACGTAGTTCGTGACAGTCGCCCCCTTCTTTAGCCGCGAACGTCCTCGTGAGCATTAACACCTCTTCTGTGGCAAGAAAACTTAGCAGCGTAGTACCCCCATTCTCCACTTCTCCATAGCTATCCTTCGTCCTTATGCTCTCTGCGCCGCACTTCGTAGTCGGGCCTCCTTTCACTTCACAACCCGACAATGAGACTTCCCTAACTTCGTCGAGGTTTGCCGTAAGAAGCCCTGTGCATTTCGTAGGTGAGACACACTTCCTGAATGGTAGCCGAACAACATCGTTGTTTGTGGAAGTAACCCTCGTTTATATTGAGATAAGACACTATAGCGTGGGAATTTTGATCGTCCCTGGCTTGCCTTTTGTTGATGAAACGCGAAGTTTACCGCATGTTGACGACGAGGGGGGTAGGTCTGGTTATACTAAATGCTGAGCAGTTCGTCGAGCTTCTCTCTTTTCCCCATCTGCTTTCAAAACTTTCTATCTTTCTTACCTAGAAAACAGATTTAACCATCTTTTCGAGTTTTATTTTTCTTTTAAGTATCTTAACGTCATGGCCCCCTCTACTCCCACTACCAACCCTTTCGCCGCCATGAGGAACTTTGGTGGTATGATGTCGTCTGCTCGTGGGTTTTCGTCGTTATTCCCCTTACCTCGCCGAACTTGGCTGACGTTCAGTTTCCTTCGGCGATAGGTCTCGCCAAGTCTCCTCCCTTGGGCTCGGCACTCTCTCTTTGGGGGAACCGTCCGGCGCTGCCTCGCCTCCTCGCTCCGCTTCTCCTCCCGCTGCTTCTCCGGCCGCTTCTCCCCGCGCTGTTTCTCCGTCCGCTTCTCCTCGCGCTGGTTCTCTCTCTCCGGAGTCGGAGCCTTCCGTCGTCGAAACTGGTCCTCCCGGTGGGTATTCTCCTACCACCTCCCCTCGCCGCAGGACGCCCGCCTTCCGTCCCGGTGAGTCTCCATCTATCGGTACTACGCCGAAGTTACTCCTGCTAATTAGTAGACGTGAGATGATCACGTATAATCGTCCAAACTGGCCCTGCCTCAAGGCAGTCAGGCCACACAACAAAGCCCTCCGCTGTGCTTCATGCACATCTGGTCCCTGCTCCTTCTGTCCCGTCTCGTCTGCTCGGGACATCCCGCCCCGTCTCTCCGACGCCTCTCCTTTCCCCCCTCCCCAGACTCCAGCGTCTGTTCCCCGTTCGCGGGTGCCAACTTCGTCTCTCCGGTCGGTTCGCCGAACTTCGCCGTCCTCCCGCTCGTCGCCTCCCTCGCCGTCGCCCTTCGCCCCTGTGGCCGGCCCATCACGTCTCCCGGCTGCTACTCCGTCGGCCTCCCGTCGCCCTTCGGCCCCTCGTCCCTCGGCCTCTCGTCCTTCGGCCCCTCCCGTTGAACCTTCTCCTCCGGCCCACGGCACCCGAAGTCGTCGTCCCTCTGTTCCTCCTGCCACCCCAGCGGCAGCTCCTGTCACTCCTCCCGCTGCTTCCCAGAAGACTCCAAAGTCTTCTTTAAAGAAATCGAAAGGGAAAGGTAAAGAGAAAGAGGTTGTCTTTGATGACGATGATATGGAAGGTGAAACTACTCAGCGTGCTGGTCCCTCTGCTCCGCGGTTGTCCTTCGTCCACCCTCGCATCTCTTTGGACGCTCGTATTCCGGAGGATGAAAAGGAATTTGCTACGTATCGGTCTCTCGTTCTCGGCCTCACCACTCAGCTTGACGTCGCTCGACGTGATACATCTCTCTTGCTTGACTTCTCCACCCGTCAAACCAACGCCTTGAACAACCTTACTGCGGCGTTAGTAGATGTAGTGAACGGTGGGGATTTGAACGAGGAAGCAAGGACGAGGTTAGCGGACGTTTCTCGCCGTAGCCTTACTGAGATAGCCGATGTTCGCCGAAGGCTTTACGACACCCCCTTCCTCGTCACTCCCATGGCGTATGAGCCACCGCCGGCCATCGACTGGTTAGGTCGCCGCAGTAGTTCTCGTGTCCCCGCCGCCGCCCAGACTGCCCTCGACCTCCTCAGTCTTCCCTTCGAGTGTCTTCGGACCATACGTTCTCTGTGGCGGACTCCGAGCATGCAAGCTGCTCGCGATGTCCAGGACTTCGGTGATTTCTTTGGGGCTATGAACAGGGCCTGGAATGCTTCTCTCTCTTCTGCCTTCCCCCCTGACACTCTCGATCTACCTTCAGCCATCGGTAGTCTCCACACCAACCCCGCCGGACCGAGTAGAGCGAAGGAGAAAGGAAAAGGAAAGGGTAAGGGTAAGGAGAAGAAGAAGTGAGCGGTACGTAGCTGTAATCCTATGTTGTATGCAGTACGTTCTACCTCCTAGCCCTCCGCCGTCGCCCTTCCTTCGGTTTAGTAGGATGAAGTTCGTGGAACTTCGCCAATATGTCATCAGCTCCATCGACGTTCTCTACCGGTTCCCATGATACCGAATCGTCTGTTCCTTCGTAACCTAACCATTCTACTAGGTACTCTAACTTTCCTGACCTCTTATTTACTCTAGAGTCCACGATGTCCTTTACTTCCCACGACTCTCCTACGTTATCTACCTCTACCGGGCCAGGTGGTTCAGCTTGCTGACCAGGGAATACTGGAGGATGATGGGGGCGAAGCAATGAAACATGGAATACATCATGGATACCTGCCATCGTTCCTGGTAATTCCAGTTTACAAGCATGAGAACCTACCTGCCGTACTACCTTGTACGGCCCACTTTGCTTCACATCTAACTTCTTCATTGGTCTTTTAGTCTTGATGTTCTCTAATGACAGCATCACTAGGTCACCTTCCACGAAGTTCGGCGTAGTTCTGTGTTTCTTATTGTATCCTTCGGCGTACTTCTCATTAGCCTTCTCAATCCCCTCAATACATTCCTTATGTATTTCGGTTAGATCTTTTACTGCTATTGTAGCAGCAGGTACTTCGACTTCACTAGCCTTAATCTCTTCAGCCCATCGAGGGTGGTACCCATAGTTCGCGTAGAATGGGGTCTTGTTTATCGCGGAATGATGGGTGTTGTTATAAGCAAAGCTAGCTCGAGGAAGCAGCTTCGACCAGTCGTTCTGCTGGTAGGAAGTGAAGATTCGAAGGTATAATTCCAGGGACTGGTTCGTTCGTTCGGTCTGTCCATCAGTCTGTGGATGATACGCAGTAGAGAGGTGTAGCCTTATCCCGAGGCTATCGGTCAAGTTCTTCCAAAACTTCGAAGTAAACTTCGATCCTCTGTCCGATACTATACTCTCTGGTAACCCATGCTGGGCCACCACATAGTCCATAATCAGCTCCGATAGTCCTGATGCGGTTAACTTCGTCGTGGTTGGGATAAATATGGCCCATTTGGTCAATCGGTCCACCACTACCAGGATGGAATTATTTCCATGGGAATTCGGAAGCTCTTCGATGAAATCCATCGAGATGCTTGACCAGGGTTTAGTAGCCACTTGCAATGGTTTAAGCTCTCCATGGGGTTTCTGTCTGTTAGTCTTTGCTCTCTGACATACCGCACAACCAGCGATGTAGTCCTCAACATCTTTTCTCACTCCAACCCAAACATAATCCCTTAGGACTAGTTCAAGAGTCTTAGCCGAACCTGGGTGACCAGCCAATGCCGAGTCGTGTCGCATCTTCATGATCTTTAGTCGAGCGTCGGCGTAGTTCGGCACATAAGTACGACCGTCGAATGCGAGGAAACCCCTTGGGGTCCACCCCCCACGAAGTATTAGAGGGGACGGCGAACTACGGCGTAGTTCGGTGATGGATCCTGGTTCCTGCACGTCATCGTGACACGTTGGATGAGAACACTCAGCGCAAATGACCCCTAATAACTCTTTCCTAACCTCCTCCACTTCTTCATCTTCCTGTATACCAACAATCAGATCCATGGGATCAATAAGGTCACTCTCTCTTACTTCCTTCGTCCCTTGCAAAGCACGAAGTAGGTGTTGTAACCCAGAGCTAGTGCCGTCGAGTTCGTCGAACTTCGGCAACCCTTGAATAAGGTTGCTCTCCTGCACCATAGTACTTCCTTTTCCAGAGTGGTAGTCTGCTCTTCTCGATAGTCCATCCGGCAGTGTAGCTTGTTTCCCAGGTCGATACACCATCTTAAACCTAAAGTTAGAAAGCTCTTCAACCCACCTGCCCTGCCTCGGGCTTAACTGCTTCGGTTCCATCCAGTATGTCAAGTTCAAGTGGTCCGTGAGAACTGTAGTTTCTACCTGTAACAGTAAGTGTCTCCTTCTTCTGAAAGCCTCAACGATAGCTAGTAGTTCCTTCTCGCCTACCGTGTAGTTTAACTGCGCCGCTTGAAACGCTCCTGACTCGATCGCTACCGGATGTTCTTGTCCTAACTCGTTCACCTGCGATATTATGAAACCCCACCCGAAGAACGAGGCATCTGTCTGTAGTAATGTCTTCAACGAGGGATCAAAGTGAGCCAATACCGGGGCCCTACACATTCTATCCTTCAACTCTTTAAAAGCTCTTTCCTGCTCCATACCCCAGACAAACGGTACATCCTTTCTTGTGAGGTCATTGATCGGTTTAGCAATCCTAGAGAAGTTGGGGACAAAACGCCGATAATAACTAACGACTCCCATAAATCCTCTGCTCTCTCTTAGGTTCTTGGGACGGGGAAAAGACACAACAGCGTCGATGTACTCTGGATTACTAGAAACTCCCTCCCGTGAGACCACGAAACCCAAGAAGACTACCGAGTCCTTTTCAAACTCGCACTTACTAGCCTTGACGAACAGATTCGACCTTCGAAGAACTTCGAATACCTTCGCCGTAGTTCCTCTCAATTCTTCCAACGTCTGACCATAGATGAGTATATCATCTATGTAGACAACCACTCCCTTCCCCAACAGTTCTCTGAAGCTTTCATTTAGGAAATGCTGGAATACAGCAGGAGCATTTCGCAGACCATCTCGAACAACAAGAGACTCGAACATACCGTACTGAGTTCTGAACGCCGTCAGGTGTTCGTGTCCTTCCTTTACCCGTAGGAGTTGATAAGCTCCAATCAGATCTAACTTGCTGAAGTACCTCGCTTTTCCTAGCTCTTCGGTTATCTGACCGATCAGAGGCAGTGGATAGGCGTCGGGTATCGTTGCTTCGTTTAACTTTCGGTAGTCAATGACCATTCGCCATTGACCCTTTGCCTTCTTCGGTACCAAGAACATCGGTGATCCGTAGGGCGAATTACTGGGTCGAATTCTTCCGGCCGATATTTCGCGATCTAGGATGTCTCTCAGCGCACTTCTCTGATCTTCACCGAGTGAGTAGAGTGGAGCAACCTTCAGGTTCGCCCCCTCCTTAAGCTCAAATTCCAGATCATACTCCCTTGAGGGAGGTAATTCTTCACCTCCCTTCCTCGGGTTAAACACATCAATGAACGGGTGATATTGTTCAGGAACCACCTGATACAATTCCTCCTGTTCCTCCGGACTCAGTTCATCCTGGTCATCTTTGTCTCGGAGATCTATCGCGTCCGTCGGGGTTGGCAGTCCTATGGCTGCTAACTTCGCCGCACTCGTTGGGGTTGGGATGGGGAGTTTCATCGAGTTGTCTCTTCCATCTAGAACAACCCCTTCCTTCCTCATCCAATCCCACCCTATCACAACATCTGCATCGCAGAGTGTTGTTACATCTAGACGAACAGATCGCACTTCGGCGCTCTTCGTCAAACTAAAACCAACTTCGACAAACTCGGTGATAGGTCCAGCGACACTAACCGAGCCATCAAACATGTGAACGGGTACGCTCACCTGGTATCGTCCCCTTCCTACACCTATCTTCGCCGCTGCCCTAGGGCTTATATACGAACAAGTAGCCCCAGTGTCCCAGAGCGTAGTTAGCTTTATTCCATTAATAAAAATGTCCGATTTAGGTTGATCCCTAGAAGTGGAAGAGATGACTAGATGATTATCGACATTGCATGAACAGGGGGTACTGAGTGGTGTATTTTTGTATGCACAATCCTCTGACTCCATCAGCTGTGTCTCTTTTATAGGTTTGGGAATGGTGGCCGAGAGAATATGGCGGACCCGCCGAGCCTCGCCTACTGCGACAGGTCCTCCTCTTTTCCCTGGTCCTCTCCCATCTCTCCATCTCCCCCAACTGCGTTCAAGTTCCTCCTCTGTCCCAGAGGTACTGCGTTACCCCCCGATCCTCCACCACGTTCGCCGAACTTCTCCCCCCACGGAGGCAACCATCCGACCTTTACCTTCGCTGCCCTCACCGGGCAATCCCTCAACCAATGTCCCCTCTCCCCGCACTCAGTACACTTCCCTTCCTTCTTCCTTGCCTCCCACAGTTCGGGAGGTGGCCTAGGCCATTGTCGGCGAAGTTCGTCGGCATTCGACGGAATGTTCTTGACCTGCGTCGACGTAATATTCGCTTGTACCGCAGACTGCGCCGAAGTTTGCCTCCCCTCCCCTCTTTTCTCCTCTCTCCTCTCCACTCTCTGACTATCCACCACTAACACTTCCTTCACCCCCGTCTCCCTCTTCTTCTCCGCGTCCTTCTCCACCTTCCTTCTCCATAACCTGTTGTCCATGGGAATAACGAACTCCAATAACTCCTTGACGGTCCCAAAAGATTTACCGTGTCTAGCAATTTCATCTAGGAGGTGTGGTTTCAGCCCTTTCTTGGCTCGGTCAACCAGGTTTCCGTCATCAGACCACTTGAGTATCGCCACATGTCGTTGAAAGGCGGAGAAGTACTCCGAAGCTGACCCAGTCTGTTTTAGATCGTTAAGCAGTCGAGCTGCGGTTCCCTCTTCATCCGGATCACCAAAGTTTGTCTTGAGATATTTAATGAATAGATCATACTCCATAAGGTAGTCAGGAAGAGGTCGTTTAGCAAGATCGGGTTGGACGGCAAGAAGAGGTGTTTCGCGTAAATGAGAGATCATGAAGAAGACTTTCTTGGTGTCGTTGGGGAAAAGATGAGAGTTCAGTTCGTAATGGATTTCACATTCCGACAGAAATGCGGTCAACTTGTTCCTCTCCCCTCTCCAGAAGTCCGGGTTAGGCAGTTTTATTCCCTTCCGTTGTTCCCCAACCACGCTCGGGGTCGCCGAAGTTTGCCGTCCCATGGCGTACCTCACCCCTTCTGATATCCCTTCTGCAATACCGCCCACCGTCTCCCTTTCTCTTCTCTGCTCCCACTCTTCCCTACGCCTCCTCTCTTCCATCATGTCTTTGTTCATATTCGCCACCATCTGCATCAAGGCCAATATCACCCCTTGTGTACCTCCTTCTCCCAAGTTCGCCGTACTCCCAGTGTTTTCTGGCCGCGGGGTTTGATCCGATTCAACTGGGGATCCTATGGGTGGGAGGGCATTACCCGAAGGGGTAGGAGGATTAGACGGAAATGGTGGAACGAACTCATCTCCTTGAATTGATCCCCCCACACTATCCTCCGCTCCAAGCTGCTGCCCCATTGCTCTGCTAAGCTCCTCCAGTGCCCTCCTCTCGTTCTCCTCCATCCTATCCCCGTCCCTACTCATTCCTCGCGTAACTCTCCTATCTGGTTCCATAGAATCTTCGTACTTCTCCGAGGTTCGCACGGGTCGTCGGTAAGAGCGATCCTTGATACTGTCACAGCCGTCGAGCAACTACTTCCTAATAGACCGACGGTCGACGAACCTCGGCTAACTTGATCCTTCTTGATCGATGTCTCACCCAACCGGGAGGGCGCAGACGTCGAAAGGGGTGTAACTACGGCGTACTTCGCCGTGGTTACTCTAACTGGGGTTTTGTTCTACTGATGGCGATGTATCTCGATTTGTAAATAGCTATCTCTATCTATCTTTCACTACTGACAACAATCAAGGATCGCTGAAGAACTTCAGCGATCTTCTCAGCTAATATTGTTTATTCCTCCTAGACGTTCATCCAACCCTCTCGCGCTTTGACGTACTTCGACGCACTTCGTCCAACTTCCCCGAGCCCTCGGCCATCCTCTTCCTCCTTCGACTAACTCCGCCTAACATCGCCGCACTTCTGCCTCCGTTGTCCCTACCTAGCCTAACTCCGCCTAACATCGCCGCACTTCTGCCTCCGTTGTCCCTACCTAGCCTAACTCCGTCTAACTTCGCCGTACTTCTGCTTCCATTGTCCCTACCTAGCCTAACTCCATCTAACTTCGCCGTACTTGGTCTCAGATGTCCTGAGTTACGTGTAGAGTAAAGAGTTAAGGTGTGATAGGGGTTTTGATGGTCAAAGGAGGGTCATTGCTGGTGGAATAATCGAGGTGTCACGACGTAGTTCGTGACAGGATTGTGGGAATTGATGGATGGTTTTGATGGGATCGGATTTAAGGGTTCGAGGACGAAGGGATTAGATGCGATCATCGTGGACGATGATTTTTTGGAAGGGGGGATACTGTCATGACCACGTGCGTCGAAGTTGCTACAGTCCACGTCCTCGAACCCGATAGCCCGTAACCCGATAATGCCTCCAACCCGATAGATTTTCAGTGATACCGAGTAGGTTTGCAGGAGATTTCATGCGACCCCGGTACCAGGTACCCGATAGTGTCAAGACTGAGATTATCGGGTTAGAGGACCATTTTTGGTAGAGGAGGGAGAGAAATAGGCCCGCGAGGCCAAAGAAAGCGCAATAGGCTCCCCAAAATAGGCGTGCACAGGGGCTTTTAAGACAGAATAGGTGCGCCAGCCCCGTCTCACGTGACCCAAAATTAAGTGGAGGGTACACTTAAGCTTTTCCTCCAACCCGTTAGGTCCCTCAAGGCGATAGCGCAAAGCCCATACCGAGCCTATCGGGTTAGAGGACGCGGACTGTAGTTCGGGTAATATCCAATCACCTCCATTACCCGCCACCGATAAACACTACCAGCCACCCTTATCTACATTACATTCTCATTCCATGTACATAAGGTAGTGCATAGCTTAGAACAACTTCGACGAATGTATCTTGTCTGTCTCAACATACAAGTTCTCATATACATTTGCCAAACTTATCTTTCACTCCTCGAACTACTTGCTTCGATCCTCGTATCCTCTCGCAACTAGTTCAAGTCCCTACAAGTAGCTTATCACCCTCGACGCAGATCCTTCGACCTTCGGTCTGGTCTTGACACTCATCTAGCAACACTCAATATGACCGAATCAGTTCCCACAAGCACCGACATTTGGGTGATCTTACCCTCAGGCAGGACAATAAGTCTACCTCCGGATAGTCTTGTAAAAGGCTCATTGCTATTGGAACCTTCAGCCTGCAGGGAACTGTTGGGATGTAAGGCAGCAATCCACGTTTGTTGTTTGGGCCAGGATATGGAAGACGAGTATCGTTATCGTTGGTACAGGTTAGCAAAACAAGACCATAACTCTGATAATACGTTTATTGACTATCAAAGTCCGGTTGGGATCAAAATAGGACCACCAATTACTGGCATATCGGATCAAAGTATTAGAGTCTTGACATTGGCGTTTGAGATGACGTGCACTATAATCAGCCTTCGGGCCTCAATACCAAGTAGATCTGACTTCAAGTCAAGAATTTTCAGTCTGAAGCAGAAACTTTATGTCAATTTGAATGGTCTGGGAGATTCTATATCAGAGAAGACATTTTTTGAGGGAATGAAACGGCTGCACTCACCTTTCGACCCAACAACGGTTCGATGGTATGCAAATACTTTGTCGGTGGATCGTAGGTACGATCAGACCTTCTATGACACGGCTGACGATGATCACGAGGTTTGGCAAGATGTCTTTCTTACAATGCTTCTTTGCCCTTGCCACGAGTAAGGTCTTACCCTGGAATCGCCATCTGACTAGTAGAAGTAGGTTGGAAGATGGATGCATGGAGAGAGTGAGCGAGTCGGTCGGACCTTTAGCTTGAGGGTAATTGAGGTAGTGGTAGTCGTTTGCATGATGACCTATGCGGTAAGTTTGAGCAGACAATTGTTAGTCTGGTAGCATACCGCTCACGACACGGCTAGATTTTCCGACGTTCAGATAAAACCTCATGGTGACCATCATTCTTGGTTCTATGCGCACTATCTGATCGTTTCAATCCCAGTCCTACAGGAATGACTCCAACTACTCCTGAATTTCTCCTCTCATCCACGGAAAATCACGGTCGACCCCTCGGGTATCTTGGTATCGAAACTCATGACGACAAGTACACTAATCCCATAAAGAAGACCATCGATCTAGACCCTCTTACGTACCTTCCCTTCCCTTCCCTCTTTGAGTCAAGCGCGATTCCTGCGGGTCTTTTTTGATCGATTGAAGGCAGGGTAAATCTTACAAGTTCTATTGGAATTCTCGATCAAAGGATGGAGATAAGAAAAATCTAGAAGACCAAACACTGGAATTTCTTAGTGACGTACCTATTCCGAGTTTTCAACTCCGACGTCGTCGTCGAAGCCGAATATCACCCCTTCCGCTCCACTTCTCTAACCACTTTGAATCTTCATTTCTGGTAAATATCTCTTCTTATCGAATCTGTCATCTGATTAATTCAATATGACTTCGGCTCTCTTCGCTCTAAGTGCGCGGTATTTGGATTTATTACAGGTTGAGAACGGATCCCTTCCTTCTCATTTCAATGTAATTTGCCATCTAGAAGTTCTACACTCATTTTGAACAAATCTCACTTGCGTCAATTTAGTACTATAGTGACCACTTCGACATGCCGGAAGCTCTTTAGATGTTCTGGTAACTTACACAGATGTTTCTTGGTCCAAAGTTCGGTTGATCCCACCATGTGGATTCGAATCACCATAGAGGATACGACACGATTCGCTGAGATGGCGTCACCGAACCAGACATTCTCGTATGGTGTGGGAGGTGGTAGTGGGAGTGTGGGTGGATCCAGGAGCGATGTTCTGCCGAATAAATCGACCGGCGAACGAGTGTTTCGTGTGGTTATGGATACCGAGAAAGGAGCAAAATCGGACTTGTCGAGTACATTGCCCATTCTACAAGGTTTGAAGGATAATTTGAAGATGAAAAGCTGGATACGGAATGGAGGAAAGTTCTCAAGTGTCCAAGTGAGGCCTGCGCGTGAGTTTGTCTTTCCCATTTCACCCAATACGGAACCATCAGCAGAACAAGCTGGTTCTGTGGCGTTCAAAGATACATTGAGAGAGTTGGTGGGAGATGAGGTGAGAATGATCTCGGTGACATGTTATGCCAGGATGGAGATGTCAAACGGAAGGAAAACGTTTCATCGTGAAAGCATCGGCATTGCCCATCATTCATCGATCGCCCGTAGCGGCATCGACCACCACGAGTAGCGAACTCCGGTGTACTGCAGATGGTTTCGGGTGCGCACAATATCAAGATACTGAGGGGAGTTTGACGGTATGATGGAATCTGAATTTGAGAGATCTGTAGAACAGCGCCCCAATGACATTGTCAGTTCCGATTCCAAATGACAGCACTCAGTGAGGATAAACCAGATACATGTCGTGTTTCCACTGATGTGATCATACTGAATACCTTCCTCCAGCGGCGATATTTCGATCTGCGTTCTGCGTCATCAGCATCTTCACTAGACTCCGAAAGGAGAGAACTCACATTGAGAGCAGCAACTGATGCCTCGACGATATTCCGTCTGATCTCCTCGACGGCCGCATGAACCTTCATCTCGTCGTTGGATTCGATCAACAGATGTAATTTCGGTTCTCCGCCGGGAGGTGGTTCTTCCCCTGGAGGATAGTAGACACCTGCAGAAAGTTAGCATCTTCTCGGAACTTCGTACCTATACTTTCCACCCATGCGGTGTTTATGTAGAATAATGTCTCACCAAGTGAGAAGAGAGAAATTGGAGAAGGGCAACTCTGAACTCACCTCTCATCGTCACACTTGCTCCCGATATCTCCGCTAACAACGTCATTTGTTCCTTGTTCGTCGCCTTCCATCTAGCCTTCTGTGGGAAATCGTTGATAGGGAAGATAGCATGCCAATCCGTAGCATCGGGATCCTTGGTTTTCTTCGGAGGATCAACAGCGGCTGCCAAACCTAATTTCTCCGCTTTTGTCAACTCGATACTCGCCATGAGTTTTTGCACCACCCTCGTCAGAGTTTGAGCTTCCGCCGTACGACCTTCTTTCCTCGCCTTCTCCAAAGCTTGGATGGTTTGTTGTGGTAAGGACAATTTGCCTTTCCCAGTGACGAGAGGATTGAAGACTTTGTCTGGTGCAGGACCATGGACGATATCCACGACGATTTCGGAGAAAGTATAGTCCGTCTCTCCCTTGTGATTGTTCTCAGGAGGTCGCCATTCAGATGTGGTTTTTGGTTTGTAAGGAATGACAGCGCCTTCTCGGGAGGATAATGAGAGAGCTTCGGAAGTATCTCCGTAAGTATGTTTTTCTGTTCGATCTTTCTCTTCTCGACGTCGCTCGATACGTTCCAAACCTTTGCCTTTGAACCCAGAACCGGCAGCTTTGGCAAGACCAGCTTTGATTTTCGCAAGATACGCTAGTTATCAGCTATGCTATCTTGTTTCACCATGGTAAGATGAAGACTTACTATTGGACATCTCTTTGAGCTCCTTGGGGACGATAGCGTTTGAGGCTTCGAGTGCACGAACGATGTCCACGGAGAATTTCTCTTGATCCGGACTTATGAATGTGATGCACAGTCCCTTGTTCCCAGCTCGACCAGTTCGACCAGCCCGATGCACGTAGTCTTCTAAGTGATTTGGAGCGTCATAATTCTGTGAAAGTCAGCACCTCTCAAGTATAATGACAAGAACGAAAACTCACGACCACCAATTTCAATTCTTTCACATCCAATCCTCTCGCAGCAACTGACGTGGCTACAATCATCGGAACATCACCATTTTTGAAATTCTTGATGGCCTCATCTCGATCAACCTGCTCTTTCCCACCATGCAAGGAAGCGCACACATAACCTCTCTGCAACAGCTCACGGAATAAATCATCCGCTGCCTCTTGTCTGTCCACGAAGATTAACGTTCGCACATCGTCTTGGTCCTTGTTCTCCTCGCTCAATTCTCCCAAGATCTCCAAAAGACGGGTGAATTTACCGTTGGAATCTCGGACCTCTACCCTTTGGTCCACTTCAGGTGCAACGACCGATCGTCCACCAACAGTGATTTCGAGTGGACGAACGAGGATTCGTCGAGCTAGTGATTCCATAGTTTTAGGGAAAGTGGCCGAGAAGAGGACTTTTTGTGCGTCCGGTCGGGTGTTGTTGATGATTTTCATTACTTGTGGCTCGAAACCCATGTCGAACATTCTATCCGCTTCATCGAGCACGATATATGTCGTTCGTCTGACATTGGTCACTCGACCACCATTCGCAGTCAAAAGATCGATCATCCTTCCAGGGGTACAAACAACGATTTCGGCACCCTTTTTCATGAGGGCGATATCTTCCGAGATGGTCACACCACCGACACAGCATGCCACACGTATATTGAGAGGTTTGATGAAGGCTTTGCATTCGGTGTAAATCTGCAGCGCTAGCTCCCTCGTGGGCGACATGACAATAGCGATCGGACCTTCAGCACCGCCGACTGGTCGTTGGTCTTTTACGTGTCGGAAGAGAGGAAGTAGGAAAGCCACGGTTTTTCCAGAGCCAGTCTTGGCGATACCAATTACATCTCGCCCAGACATGATGGCTGGTATGGCTTGAGCTTGAATGGGAGTAGGGTGTTCCCACCCTTTCGACCTAATGACATCTAGACTACAAGATTCAGCATCGTTCATGTCGCATTTCGAAGACACTCACCATCCACTGGGCAGACCAAAAGCACCCCAGTTCCTGACCGGTCGTGGGGCATCCTGTCCTCTGATTTTGATACCGTCCATCATGAGCCTTACCATTTCCGTCTCCTCTTCGTTCATCTCCAACACTTCCACAGGGGGGTTATAGAATGCTTTCCTGAATGGCTCATAATCGATCTTGGAATGATCAGGAGGCGGTAGATCTTTCTTTCTCGACTTGCTGGCAGCGAGTTGAAGCAAAGCTTCCGCTTTTTCCATCTCTTCCTGAGCCTTGCTCTTTATTTCCGGTTCATCGTCTTCGCTCTCGGGTTCGAGTGCAGTCACACCCAGACCTAAACGTTTTGCATCGGCCACGTTGGTCTTTCGTACTTCTTGAACATTTTCTCTCATGAACGCATCCAATGGATCCTCCTCTTCTTCCTCATCGACATCCATCTTGACTTCCGGTTTCGCTTCACCATTCACATGCTCCTCTCGATTCATAACAGGCTTCTCATCTTCCTCTTCAACATCCTCAGCCGCCAAATCATCTCCGATAGCCTTTTGATCCGCCGCCTCGCCCGATTGAACCTCAGGGACAATATCAGGTAGGTCCAATTTGGCAAGCTTACGCTCGGGTCCATCTTCATCATGATTCAGAGTCTGGAGAGTCCGCTTGGCTTGCACCGTACCAGGTTTGAGTGGAAGACCGATTCGGCTGAGGGCAGGGGCAGAGAGGGAGAACCCGAGTCCAGTGGGTTTGGCCGGTAAGCCACCTGCACGATGTTGAGCGGGACGTCACAGATAATTATACAGAAACTACTCACTTCTTCCGACAGCACCAGAGGGTTGGATGACAGGTTTGACATCGACGACCGGGGTAGGTTCAGGGGTAGCAGAACCCAGTTTTCCAGCTTGTTTCTGTAATTCTCTTTGTTTCTTCCAAGCTTCAAGTCTTTCTCTCTTGATACGTTGTTTTTCCTCTTCTGTCTGAGGCCCAGGAGATCTTGTTGGAGATGCAGAACCAGCAGGACTGAGTCTCATATGAATCGGAGGGTCGTATCACTCTGACTGATTTCCTCTCTGGTGAGCGAGTACGAGTTCGTTCCCTTTCCCTGGGGGGAGGAGAACGTAATCGAGGAGGAGCGAGACGATCGTCCCTTGAATCTCGATGTCGGTCATCAGAATTATCACGTCGTCTTCGATATCGATCATCTTCAGGACTTCGACGTCGGTCTCTATCCTTTTCTTTATCTCTGTCTCGCTCACGATGACGATCCCTTTCTCTATCTCTTTCCCTCTCACGATCACGGTCACGGTCACGGTCTCTATCCCTATCCCTTTCCCTCACATCTCGCCCCTCTCTTACACCTCTATCATCCCTTCTTCTATCATGATCGCGATCTTGATCTCTTGCATCACGGCGTCGTTCGTCTCTGTCGTCTTGATATCTGGCTGAACGTCGGTCGTCAGGTCTTGTCGAACTCTGATGAGAACGATCATACCTTGTTCCGGGAGAAGGAGACCTGTATCCTGAACCTCTTTCCCTATGAGAGGATCTTCTTGGGTCTGGAGACCTCGACCTGGGAGGAGATCTTGCCATAACGCAAGGACAAGAGACGAAGGATATGTCAAGTATGAGAGACCGAGCGAGGAGGGGTGGCAAAGGGTAAGTAGCCAGGGATGGGGAAGGAAAGACGGAATCAAATTTGTCCCAAAGATGTGAATGTGGCACTTTTGTGTTTCACCCCTTTCGCTCACCACGTCCACACAAAATAAGTACAAGTCAGGTCTACACAACCAGTCACCACCAACGAGATACTTTTAGAGAGTAACTTTACAAGTATGACAGCCTCACCTGCACCATTCACCATGCTACCTCCTGGTTATCTGGAATCTCAACCACCTCAAAGGGAAATAACCATGCAAAATCTTCTAGACACTCAACAACGACTCTCTGAACAAGCTCGAGAGGCGTTACCCTACGCGTTCGATGAATGTACATATGACAAGGGATATCTAAGACAGTCCATATGGAGTTGTTTAGACTGTGGGGAGAATGTTGGAGTATGTTATGGATGTTCTATAAGTTGTCACTCTAGTGAGTACTTTCCCAGTTTTCCTGTCCCCTCTTACCCCTCATCAAATACAACACCAAGAAAGTCGCGCTTGGTTTCCTTCCCCTCTAAAGATCGAAGTTTACGAAAATGTGAAAGTCAAGTCTGATGCTCACGTCAGATCATAGATTAGTAGAATTATGGACAAGACGTCATTTCAAATGTGATTGTCCAACTTCTTCTACCTCCAATCGATGTACTCTGATCCCACCTCATCGACAACCTCAAGATAAGAACGAAGAGAATTGTTATACTCATAATTTTCGAGGAAAGTTCTGTCGATGTGAAAAACCTTACGATCCGGAGACAGAAGAAGAAGCAATGATAAATTGTATAGGATGTGAAGATTGGTATCATGAAACATGTCTAAATCTTCGTCCTGTTTTGCACTCGTTAGGCCTACCTCCCATCTCGTCGACCTCATCACACGATTCGTTAGATCCCACAAGAAACGATCATGGTCACGACGATCGACCTTTGGATGTTACAGGGATAGAAGAGGAGGAAGAAGATGTAGAGGAGAAAGGAGTTTTGATTCCTAGTGATTCTTATGATGGACTTATTTGTGCTAGATGCGTAGAGGGTAATGCGTTTTTGAGAAAGATGGCGGGGAAGGAAGGATGGATGGTCATAGAACCGAACGAGACGGATGGGTTTAGAATCATCGGTCAAA
The DNA here is from genome assembly GCF_000271645.1 of Tremella mesenterica DSM 1558. Taxonomy (NCBI): domain Eukaryota; kingdom Fungi; phylum Basidiomycota; class Tremellomycetes; order Tremellales; family Tremellaceae; genus Tremella; species Tremella mesenterica. The sequence continues at coordinate 1,271,610 of NW_006711229.1, forward strand.
AGGATATCACAAATCAAGGGAAATCACAAAATGGAGTAGAACATGGTGAATCGAAAAACGACTCCATAACAGAATTGCACGCTCAAGCAGCCGACTACGTCAAATCCACTGAGGCGGATATAGACTTCTTGAAGCCAGACATGATGTTGGTTACCATACCTTCAGCCAGGAAGAAGGGACATATAGAGAATGGAGAAGAATTAAATTTGAAAAGACCTCATCCTGATTCCAATCCCGATGTCTCATACAAAAAACCCAAACTTGAAGATATCTCCTCTGAATGGAAGTGGGAGAAACGTCAAGGAAAAGGTGATATTTTCTTAGCTCACGACATTCGTACACAATTGCAAAATACATTAGACGTCAGTTCTTCTTTTCCCCTCTCTCCTTTCCCCTTTTCGTTCTACTTCCACCACCTCAATAACTTAAACCTTTCCGTCATACAATGTCAATATCCCTCAAACTGCTCTCGAGTCTCAATACTAGTGATCTGGTCGCTCAGCTGTTTTGAAGAACTCATCATTGAAAATTGTCGAATACCAGTACCAAGCAAATAGAAGGGTCAATATAATACAGAGCGATACTGATTCACAGAAAACAATAATAGAAACACTTCCCTTCCCTTTAGTAGATGAAGAAATATACGAACCACCTCGTGAACCTGATGAACCTGAAGAAACATTAGAACAAGTGACAGATAGAGTTATCTCTACTCTTCCTAGAGTTCAAGCTATAGAAGCTTTACATGGTTATACAAAGATGAAGTGAGACGTTCCTCCCTTTCGCTTCACCCCTCCATACATTGTATCGTTTCTTACCAATTCACTGCTTTATCCGGCGGATCCCTCTGGAGTCACGGGAAGAAGGAAGAGTGGAGAAGGAAGAATTCTTATTGATATATCTTAGAACACGATTACAAACTTTGCTCGCTCAACATGCATCACGAGGAGAGACAGTAACTAGAGAAACTATTGAATCTTTCTTTGAAGATCTTCGTCGGAATTGATAATCTTCTTTTACAACCAACGTATTTCCGGAGAGTAAAATATTTCAGTTTACTTCGTACATCGCTGAGCTACTGTGTAAAGGGGAAATGACTTGTTATACGACATGGACCCTGAGTCAGTCCGGACGGGGGTCCTAGGGCCGGTCCGGGTATCATGTCGATAACCGAATGTACGAAATTGTGACTCATGCTGCCACCTGAACGCGTTCCAACAATTCATCTCGTTCACTCTTCTCTGTCTTAACTTGCTAACTGCTGCTAATTCTTGCTAATTTGTGCTCATTTTTGCTAATGTTTGTGTTGATGAGAGCTCAAGAGTAATTGATGCATACATATAGAGATATACAACAACTTATGTGTCTTCGGAGGGAGGGGTTGCTGCGACAGGGGCACGACGACGCTTACGGGGAGTATCGGGGGCAACAACACCTTCGGGAGCCATATCAGGCAAATGAATCGCCATCAATTGCTCAATATTAGATCTGATATGTTGACATTGATATAAGATAGTTTTCGGTTCCAATTGATAGTTATGTGTTGCTAGAAAATTAGCTTTGCAGTTATATTTAAGAACGAAAAGTACTAACTCGCTAATTCAGCCTGGATCTCGATAGCTTTCAATTTGCCCAGCTCTTCTCGCATATTTCCCGCAAAACTCGCCTGATCCAAGATGTATTCCGCCTTTTCGACAAAAGTACAGCGAGCTGTCGTACCCCTCGCGATACATTCGGTACATGCTCCCGTAGGGAGCTCACCGACGGTTACACAGCCAAAAGAACACAACTCCTCGCGATTTTGACGAACTTGACACAACTGACAGCTAAATGTTCCCATTCTGACATGAGAATTAGGCGATACAGCGTGATTATACGCCTCCCGGTAATTTTTATACTAATTGAGTCAGATAAACACAACTTTGACAAAAATTGACTCGAAAGCACTAACTTTTGACGATTCATTAGGAGAAATTCCAATCTTAGGACCTTTATCTCCAGCTGCAACCCGAAGAACCTCATTACGACCAGTATCAGACCATTTCCGTAGAGGATAAGCAACGATACCATCCCAATCGAATTTGGCGCTCCACTCCGCTAATTATTAGAATTAATTAACCTCTTAACGTTGAAAAAGCAGCAACTAACGTGAATCGGGCTTAGACGTAACAAGTTGTTTCAAAGTAGCAGGAGAAATAGGTGTGTTCGACATGATATCTTTTCAAGAAGCTTAAAATTCAAATGTCAGTGTGGTAAAGTAATGTAAGACGTTAAAATTTGAAGAGAGGTGGGGAAGAACTCATGACAACGACCTGGTATATGTGACAACCAGCAAATTGACCATTTCGCTCTCCTTGACAACCAAAGGATACTTACCCTTGACAACGACATGCATACCCTCGTTTTAATGGTTTGAGGACGTAAATTACGTTGATTTACAGACCCTGATTTACACTGTCTCAAGTCTATCGTTTTTAGCACGTCTTAATTGCATGAAACCGTAAAACGGATCAAATTGTTGATTCCTGCAGGGACGTTTTCTGAACAACGACGTGGTCCTAATTCCTGCAGGTTATATGTCCGTTGTGAGGTTTCATACTCCTTTGACTGTTCTACAACGCCCTTGGCTACGAACAAAGAAATTTTAACCACAGTTAGCACTCACGAGCAATAATTGGCAGAAAGAAGCAAAAATGAGCAAAAATTAGCAGGAAATTGCAGAATCAAATTTATGCAAAGGTAATGCTACACGAGAAGATACATTACTGTACAATACTAAACAGATATGAGTTCTTCGGCAGATGCTTTACTCAACCAATGTTGTAAGGCGTCTAAAGATGGATTTGGTAAAGTATGTCTATGTTTATCCCAAATCTTCGCTGCTTCAACATCTTCTATTGCTCTTGTCTCACCTAAACGTCGAACTGCTCGAATAATGCTGATACGTCTCCTATAAAAACGTTTTTCGGTCTCGCTTGCATTCTTCAGTCCATTAGGGTTATCTTCGTACTGACTTTTGATTGATGGGCGACCATTAATGCCAAAGAGATACTCTTGCCATAGTTCCTGAACCGTTTGAACTGATCTACTCATAGTAAATGGTAATAGCAGACTGGTTTGGATAGAGGTTTGAACGTTTATATTGTGGGAAGATGAAGATGTAGTTGCCAAGAACGAGTTTGTAGTAGAAGTTGTAAGCTGTTCATTTGGCAAAGTCGTCAATGAAGTGCTTGCTTCGTTTGTATTTGCCAATCCGGAGTTCGAAGACTGGTTTTCACGTAAGATAGACTGTAATATAGGCGGAAAAAGGAGTGGACTGCTAAGACCGTTTTGTATTAACGCAATTCCATTCAAGACGGCTTGAATTTGCTCGTTATTTTGTCTTTGGCTTTTATTTACTTCTTCAATGCGTGAAACCATATCATGTGACGTTTGTTGTTGTGCTTGAGCTTGAGTTTGTAGAATGTCGTGTAAAATTGGCAAAGCTTGAGCAATACGATCATCATATTTGTTTTCATTGGCAATCGTTCTAGTAATCGCTTGTTCTTCAAAGGATAAGAACTCTTCGTCTTTGAAAAGAGGATGATTAAAAATGTAAAGCGATGGAAACCATTTGCGAACGTGTACAATATCTTGTAGAAATGATTCACGGAGATGACCCATTGTTTGAAGAAACATTCGACTAGTAAGCTCTTCTTCCGGACGTACGCTAGAATCGAGAATTCCTATCCTTTGAGAGTCAGCAAGAGCACAAAATAGCAAAATTTAGCAAATTTTAGCACAAACTAGCAAGAGTGGGAATCAAATCGCGATTTAAGCTCACCATTTCTCAATTTCAGGAAAAACTTTGCGTAGAAGGGTTGCAGGAGGCGAAATATCTCTCGAAAGAAAGAAACTATTGCCCTCAATAGAAAAACCAGCAAGAGCTCGCACCGGTCGACGAGGAATATGCGTTAAATAGTGATTTTCTAGAACCGAATGTGCCCAATGTCCGGCTCTTGCAATTTCCTCTGATGTTGCACCCCCTTGTTCGGCTAAACGAGCACCAAAACGTCTATTTATATGTGTTTTTTGATATGTGTGAACGTTGGCGGCATGTAGCGCATCACTAACTGCTCTTCGTTGAGTATCGTATGAAATCGGTTTTGTTCGTAATTTACCATCACATAATAGTGGTAAATCGTACCATTTAGCTCTTGCTGACATATCTGGAAATCCTGCGGGTGAAGAGCCACAATAAAAGCTAGAATTTAGTATATATCGAGAACTTGGGTTTAAATACGGCTTACCGTGCAAATAAGTAAAGACTTAAGTGGAAGACAGGACATATTCTTAAATCTTTATTTCTGATAAACGCAGTGTACTGAGGTTTACCGGAGGAGTTTGTTTTGCTTGATTGTATGACCAATACAACGAATAAACAAGACGTCGGGCCTTCTCTGCTAGAAATTTCAGAGGATATGTCCGATAAGAGTAAACTGCGCTGGTTATCACCTCTTAACATGCCAAATATTCCTAATGATTGCGCTAAAGCATCTCTGATACCCTCTTCGTTATTTCGAGCCATGTAATGCTCAAAAGAACGTTTTAATTGCGTTGTACTTTCATAGCCATCATAATAAAGCTCTACTTATCAATGCTGACCGTTTTATAAGCAAAATATGTGCACTTACGTTTTCCTTTGTCGGCGAACATTAATCTCTTTCTACGTTGGTCAAATTTGATTAATATGTTCACAATTGTCATAACGTAGATGCTACGGGGCGAAGAAGTCTTGTTGATTCCTCTTTTTGATTGTTGTTGCCAGAGATTAACAAGAGCAGCGACCCATGATAGAATAGTGCTAGGACTAATTGTACAATTTAAGATAACGTCTAAAGCTTTGACTATTAGCTATTTACTGTTCTAGAATCAGTGATATTTACCTGATTTGGCTGTATTTTTGGATGAAGACGGAACTGTTTTCAAAAGCATGTCGATTTCTGCTTGAGTTTGATGTAAAATTCGTTTTTCATCATCATTTGAGACTTCCTCGAGGCGTTCCTCTACCGTGAGTTCTTCTGGTTCGATTTCCGCTTCATCTAGCATGTTGTTGTCGATTTCAGCAGCAGAAAGTACATGTTTTTGTTTTTTGCCTTTTCCTTGCAAAACAACCTCATATAAAAACAACAACGCATGTTGAGGAGTAACAATGTCGCTATAGATCAGCTGACGTCCTTTAATTGTTTACAAAGGCACCTCCTTTCTCCATCAAACACAAGTCCGCTCAAAATAGCACAATTGAGCAAGAATTTGCAGGAATTAGCGAATTTGAGCAGGAAAGAGTCCTTTACTCACCGTTCAAAGAAGTTTTGCTTATCAGCCCACTCTTTCCACCTTTGTTGTCGAGGTCTGTATTGTTTTCGACTGTTGGAAGACAAAATAAACTCTCCTAGCTCCACTGTTTCGTCTATAACATGTTGTGCTTGTGGATTGTTATAAGGGTGAGTTATTTCTGAATGTGGGTTACTTTTAAGATGACGAGGCATAGTGATACTTGAATATAGAGACTTCAGCAAAGGATTAAGATTGAACGAAAAGAAGAACTACTTCAAGAGAAGTTGTATCATTGACTGCTTGGAAAAGATTACTAATGCATTAAGAAAACAATGTCGTATAACTAAAGGGCAATTGGCAGTATAACTTCAATTATACGACATAGCTCTTCTAATTGAATTAGGAAATGCAGGCGGACTCATTAGGACGCAGATTATCAAAAGCGGGACAATTGCCACTTTGGGGAATTTTGGGCGGACCGAGCCCGTCCGGGCGGAAGCAAAGTTTGGCTGGGACGCGCGGACGGACGCGGACGGGTCCGCCATATAATGATAATTATCTTCAGATCAAAGAAATCATTTAGAGTTGTATCTTCGTAGAGATTTGCAAATGCAAATGCATCAAATTGCCCAACAAATGTATATGGATGGTTAATGTATGCATTTTTGATCGTCAAAACTACACATGTAGATCTATCCCTCCACCTTCTCCACATGCACAAGTCGAACAATCATCATCATCTTACTCTCTCACATTCCAAGTCCGTATCGAATCCGAGGATGGTATAACAATTGGAAAGTAACGATGCTACGGTGGGTGATCTGGGGGAAGAAAGGGTTTACTGCCCCAAAACACTCTTGTTTTCAGGACTAAAAGCCATTTCATTGATCATCTCAATCTCCGACTTGTGCGCTTGTTTACTTCCTGTCGCTACTGATGAAGAAGGTTTTCGACCGGCGTAAATCGGTACTTTTCCTTTATGATGTTCTGTTTTTTGTAAAGCTGTGATGAGACGAGGTTGAACGTATGTCCATGCACCGTTGTTGAGTGGCTGGGATTAGCATTTGGTAGGCGTCCAACATTTTCGTCTTCCTCCTTCACAAAAAAAGTGACAGTGAGAGATAAAGGGACAGAAGCATCAGATGTGCAACATAAGGAAAGAAGAGGAGACATGATACGACAGGTTAGAGGGAGCGTTATGGATTAATAATCGGTACTGTATTAGGGGGGGGGGGAAAGAGATACGATCAACTCACCTCTTCTTGTGCCCAAACCAAATCGGCATTGGGATATTTATCCAAATGAGGAGTTATCAACTCATAAGGTAAAGGACTAAGTTGTTCAACTCTTGAAATCACAACATCCTTTATACCTCTATCTTCTCTTTCTTTCAATAATTGATAATATACTTGACCGGTACATAAAATATGTCTTCTGATTTCTTCAGGTTGTACCAATTCTTCAGGATGAAGATCAGGTAAATATCTTTGGAAATGTTTATCACCTGTCATTTCTTCCAATGTACTTCTCGCTAATGGATGTCTCAGGAGAGATTTCGAAAAGAAAAGGATTAAAGGTTTACGGAATTCACGTTTGTTTTGTCTACGTAAGACGTGGAAATAATTGGCTGGAGTGGTAGGGTAGACGACTTGCATGTTACAATCTTGATGTTGACGGTCGAGTTTTTCAGGTGAAGGATAAATACGAGGTTCGTCATCACATAATTGAAGGAAACGTTCTAATCTACCTGAAGAATGTTCAGGTCCTTGACCATCGTATCCGTGAGGAAGGTTGAGGACGAGACCTGTACGTTGAAGCCATTTACGTTCACCAGCAGCGAGGAATTGGTCGATGATACATTGAGCGTTGTTACTATTGGTCAGTGATGCTATACGAGACTAATTATTTTCCAAATCATACCCCAAACAGCACAAGTACTGTACCTCACGTGTCATCAGCAAGCTTATGAACGGGATAAATCAGGAGAACCAGGTAAAGAAGGGTAAGGAGACAAGGAAGAAACCTTTGTACTCACGCAAAGTCACCAAATTGAGCCTCCCAGATAGTAAGGGAATTAGGCGAAACCAGGGAGTATCCCAACTCAAACCCAAGCGTTCCAAACTCGGACAGATGGGAATTGGTAACGGTGAAAGATCCTTGCTCCGATCCAAGATGTTGAAGAGGAACGTAAGTCCCCTCCGTTTCCTGATCATGCACCACAGCATGTCTTTGTGAAAAAGTCCCTCTCTCCACATCCTGTCCGGAAATCCTCACATGAGTTCCTTCGAGACACAGCGCACCAAAGGCCAAAGCTTCCGCGGTGGACCAATCGATGTTTTCACCCTCCGAAATGGTCTTTCCTCTGGTAGTGATGATTCTTGCCAGATTACGATGAGGTGTGAATCCTTCTGGGAAGGTGGAGATGACTTCACCGACGCGTTTCAGAGTACGTTCGTCTGTCCCCGTTGGATGATGGGGTAAGACATTCTCCGCTAGTTCTTTCGGAGTGGGGAAGCCTTCCCATGAACTGGACAACCACTCACGAGGAGAAGGTTTGTAGTCTTTACTACCATCATAGGCCTTCTCCAACATCCCCCAAACCCATTCGCGATGTTCGTCGACCTCTTTCTCAGTGAATGTACCTTCTTTGATCAGTTTGTCGGTGTAAAGGGAGAGGACTGTGGGTTGTTTTTGTATGGCTTTGTACATTTTCGGTTGGGTAAAGGATGGTTGATCGGTTTCGTTATGCCCGTAACGCCTGTAACAGACAATATCCACCACTACATCTCTTTTGAAAGTCGCACGCCAATCCGCAGCGAGGGTACAGACAAAATTGACAGCTTCGACATCGTCACCGTTGACATGGAAAATGGGGGCATCGATGGATTTCGCGATATCGGAGGGATAAGGTGTAGAACGTGCGAATCGAGGATCGGTGGTGAAACCAATTTGATTGTTGACAATGAGATGGATAGTACCGCCGGTACCGTAGTTTTGGAGATCGTGCATTCCCATAGTCTCATAGACCACACCTTGACCTGCGAAAGCAGCATCACCGTGTAGCAACAAACCCATGGCCGTGGTGCGACCGCCTTCGTCGCCTTCAAAGTGTTGAAGTCCACGAGTTTTGCCAAGAACTACCGGATCTTCAGCTTCTAGATGGGAAGGATTGGCAACAAGCGAGAGGGAAACTTTCTTTCCACTGGGAGTGGGACGTATGTAGTTGGCTCCTAGGTGATACTTCACATCACCACCACCAGAATCATCCCTATCAGCGGGACCAGCAAACTCGTTCAAGATAGCCTCGATGGGTTTTCGGATGACATTTCCTAGCACGTTCAATCTTCCACGATGTGGCATCCCAATGACGACGCTCTTGACTCCAGCGTCGACGGATCGATCGATCAAAGCTTTCATCCCGGGAATCAAACTTTCACAACCTTCCAATCCGAATCGTTTCTCATTGGGATATTTACTGGCGATGAATTTTTCAAACAATTCACTCCACATGAGTCGATCGAGGATCATACGTTTCTCTTCGGTTGTGTATTTCCACTGACGTGGTACTTCGATACGTTCTCTGATCCAATCACATTGACCTCTGTCGGAGATATGAATATATTGGACACCGATATGAGTGCAGTACATCCGTTTGAGCTCGTCGATGATTTGTCCAAGAGTCATTTTGTTGTCGTTGACGGTATCAATGAACTTTGGAAGGATGCCAGAAGTGATCTGAAACTCTTTTTTCAGATCATCTTCTGACCAACCGTAGTAGTCAAGTTGGAGTTCAGGTGGGATACGACTATCAAGGTCGGCATCGGAAATGTGTAAAGGATCAAGGTTCGCGATATGATGACCTCTGACTTGATATGCTCGGATGAGGAGTTGAACCTGATCATCAGCATTGATTGAGATCAAATTTATGACTCACCTTGAGATAGTCCGTGACATCTCCCCCACCTCTGATCTCCAAGGCGGGACTGCCTGCTGCGGGTTGCGGGACACCTCCATAGAGTCCAGGAGGTGGAGTGAAGGCGGAAGCGGAAGGAAGACCTTTATCTAATCCTTGGAAATAAGCAGCCCAGGAGACGTGAACTGATTTTGGGTCCTGTTTCCAATAACGATACATCCTGTGACGTCAGCGGGGTGGACAAGAGGAACGGGAACATTCCATCGACTCACTCCTCGGCGTAATAGGCATTGCTACCGTTTGCAAAAACATCGTTCGGACTGGGAGGAACGGCAGCTTCGGTGGCGTACGAGCGTTTGGGGTTAATGTTTCGAATGGGAGAAGAAGATAATGTTCTGAGTGCGGGAGAATGTAGAGGGGTGAAGGAACGGGGTCGTATGGATCGGGACGCTATACGAAGCATGGTAAGAGGTGTAATGTGTAATGTGTGATGTGTGTAGATGAAGAAGCAAAGGGGTGTGTTGGGGGCCGTACAAGTGTCGGAGTGGAAAGATGTTATGCAGTTGAAAAGGAGGAGAGGTGGTTGGGTGTAGTACTAGTAGTAGTAGTGGCAGACGGGACGGAAGGCGCTGTCGGTCGTTTCGGGTTGCGGACCGAAGGGAGAGTTACGTAATGAGTCAGCGGCCATAAGTTACGTAATATATGTGTTCCTCCCGACGTCTACTAACTAGACTTACCTCCTATCTCTCATCTCTCACTAGCAATCCTCCATATACCCATTCACTCACCTGCAGCTTCATTAATTCGACACAATGTCTATCCCCTATACTCCCCGTCCTCCCAATGTTGGCTTTCTTGCCTGTCAGACGCACTTTTGTCTTGAAGGCCGTCCACCCTTCTCCAATGTCTCTTTGACAGCACTTCAGACCTCTGCCCTACGTGATGCGGTCGCACTCGCCATCGAGCTCGTGTCCTGCCCGAGAGGGCGGGAAGCGACATCTGCTATCCTATCTGCTCCTACTGGTCCTCTAATCAAGACCACTGACACGCTTCCTTCTCCTATAGTGCCAGTCCCCAACGCCAATCACCCCACCATCGATGATTGGCTGGCCAGTAATGAATGCCAAGTCATCGTTGACGTCCGTTTACAAGATTATGCCCTAATGGACACTGAGAATCCCAACGACATACGAGTGCAATACGATGTGAGTTCTGCTTTCAGTTCCCCAGAGGATGTACTGTACAAGGTCAACTCGCTATTACCCCAATAACAATCCCACTTCCATCTTCTTTATACAAACCTTTTTCTCTCAACCTGTCTCTCATAATCTCCACTAATCCGTACATTCTCTCAACCGGTACGGATAGATCATATTTGTGAACTCTTCCTAATTTGCCTATACTCTCCGTGATGCCTTCGCTAACACGATAGCTGGTGGTGGCTGCTGGAAATGCCCTCAAAGGGGACTACATGGAGGCATATACCGCTCATATCATCCACCTGGCGATCGTACTAGCCCATAAAGTCCAGCATTCCATCCAGTATCATCAAGTAAGTTGTGGGTTGCAGAAGTATGGTGCTGTAACTCAATCACTACGCAGGTCTCAACCCCCTCCACTCCATCCAACCGCACACCCCCACCAGACCCTTGCACCCCGCCCTCGATAAATGACGGCGCAATAGATCATTTACGGGCAGTCGGTGAATCATACCTAGCCGGGGAGGTCGGGTGGTTCTGGGAACGGCATGTGATAGGCGGCGCCATCGTGGGCCTGAAGGAGTCCCACCCTCGGTATCATGTGAGCATCTGCCCAACCTCCTTCTCTCCCTCTCTCCCTCTGTCACGTTCTCCCTATCTCCCTTCTCCCTCTCTCCATCTGTCCCAATATCCTCTATCCCTATATCCCTCTCTCCCTATATCCCTCTCTCCCTCTCTCCCCTCTCTCCCTCTCTCCCTCTCTCCCTCTCTCCCTCTCTCCCTCTCTTCCTCTCTCACTGCCCATGTTGGGTGACGTGCGTGACCGACATCACCAGAATGAAATACGAGGGCTTGCCATAGAGGAATATGCTCCTGCGGAACGGTGGACGGAGGTCCCCAAAGGAATTGCCCACAGAATATATCAGCGTACGTGTCAGCATTGTTCGAGTATGTCGCTCATTTTCTAGGGAGCGCTTGGGCATCTATCCTGCCATTCTCGTTTGATGCTTGTGCAGCAATCCGCTCAGGTCGAGTCCCCGAAGATGTACGCCTACGACGTACTCCGCTTGTGATGGAAGGAGTTCCTTCCTTGCCAGACTCGTTCTCAGGTGAGGGCCGGCACCCGGTGGTCGGAACGAGAAGGACATGCAGGAAAATCGTCAGAAATCAGGCTGTGGATGCTCAAGGTCGATGGATAGGATGATGTGCTGTGTAGATTGTTCTGGTGTAAAAGTACCATGCAGTTGTAGTAGTAGCATGTAGCATTGTACTTGTAGTAACGGCCACCGGTCACCGACCCCCACCGGATCTGTCCGGAATTTTCAGTCTGATCACTTTAAACTTTGCTCCTCTGTTCTCCTTTTTGTTTGAGTCACTGTAACTATCACATCAACATCATCTTTCTTTCATCATGTCTGCTCTACGTGCCTGGTATGCTAAATCACATCGACCCCAACTTTCACTTGGGACATCACTCTTGTCCAAATCGAACCCCTTCCGTCTCGCTTCCACCCTCCCTCCCCGCTCTACACAATTCACCAAACCCACCGTAGACCATGTCAACCATCTCCGATCTATTCTCACCTCCCCCGCTTCCCTCCTTACCACCTTGGATGGTTCCTCAACCTTTGGCGAGCTCGATGCTTTCAACTCCGATTGGATGGGTAAATATCACGGTTCCAGTCCATTGGTACTCAAACCTCGATCAACTTCCGAGGTTAGCGAGATAATGCGTTATTGCAATTCCCAGAACCTCGCCGTTGTACCTCAAGGAGGTAACACTGGTCTTGTGGGTGGGTCCAACCCTGTATACGACGAAGTAATCCTCTCTTTATCCAACCTCAATTCGGTCAGGTCATTCGATAAAGTTTCTGGGATATTAGTGGCGGATGCTGGGGTCGTATTGGAATCTGCTGATAATTATCTGGCGGAAAGGGGTTTCATTTTCCCGCTCGATTTAGGAGCCAAGGGATCTTGTCAGATAGGAGGGAATGTAGCTGCTAACGCTGGAGGTTTGAGGTTGTTAAGGTATGGAAGTTTGAGAGGGAGCGTATTGGGTTTAGAGGTGGTTCTTCCTGATGGAACTATCTGGAATGGTTTGAGTAAATTGAGAAAGGACAACACTGGTGAGTTCAGCGTCCAGCCTCCGTCCTGTAGACCCCGGCTCTCCAAGCCCCATTCTTCATCTCTCCAATCAGCGGCCTATCTGCACACCACAGTCAGGATGATCATATGAACGTTGCTAAGTACAGGTCTCGATCTTAAACAATTATTCATCGGATCCGAAGGTACCCTCGGTATCATCACCGCCATATCCATCCTCTGTCCCCGTCGACCTTTAGCAACAAACGTCGCCGTATTTTCTCTACCGTCATACGAAGCCGTCCAAGCCGTATACGCAGAAGCTCGTTTACATCTCGGGGAGATTCTCTCGGCTTTTGAATTCTTCGATTCTGGGTCATATGGTTTTGTAAAACAACATCAAGCTCATAATGGAGGTTCTAAAAAGGTGTTCGAAACAGAAGGAGAGTTCTATTGTCTTATTGAAACTGGAGGGAGTAACGCAGAACATGACGAGGGTAAAATGACAGCTTTGTTGGAACATCTCATGGGTAATGAGATGGTTCTTGATGGAGTATTGGCACAGGATGAAACTCAAATCAAAGAATTGTGGTCTTTACGAGAAGGTATCACGGAGAGTATCGGGAAACTTGGAAAAGTTTACAAATATGATCTATCGGTTCCAGTGGAGAAGATGTACGGATTGGTTGAGATTATGAGAGAAAGGTTGAGAGAAAGAGGTTTGTATAAAGAAGATGGAAGTGGTATCGTTATTGGGGTCATAGGGTATGGGCATATGGGAGACGGTGAGTGATTCTCCTTGACAATCGTCGCGAAGAGAGTCGTACTTATGTATAGGAAATTTACATCTTAACGTGGTTTCCAAAGAATGGTCAGATGATGTCCAACAAGCTATCGAACCGTATGTGTATGAACTAGTCGGTGAGTAATTTCCCTCGTTTCTTTGTGTGAAGTAGTTGCTGAGAATGAAGCCGAAAACTCTGGTTCTATATCTGCAGAACACGGATTGGGAATCATGAAAGCTCCATATATCTCATATTCGAAATCAACAGAATCAGTGGAAATGATGAAACGTATCAAGCAAATGTTTGATCCGAAAGGTTTGTTGAATCCGTACAAGTATATAGTATAGAATCGAGGATGAAGCTGTGCTTTCTTGAGAATGTTTTCACCTGCTACTGTGTCTTCTGCTCGCATACATGGTTGCTTTCCGCCTAAGACGCTTACCACAAGGTACTCTACTTACTCTTGATACGCACAACTTTTGCTCCCATTGAACGGAGAAGGATTGTATCTCCGCAGCCGCCACTACCCCGACCCAAGATTGAAATTTCACCTGGCCACTTTTCGACCAATACATGATGCTAACCCTTCGACCCTCTATAGCTTTGGTGACTCGCTCTTGTCGTCGAGGTTACGCACTAGCTGCTCAATCTTTCCCCGATCCAGACCCAGAAATCTTAGAGACTGAGTCTGAACCCACTCATGTACCTCATCCCAATTTGCCCTCCTCCTCCTCCTCTTCTTCTTCATCTCGTATCCGCTCGGGTACACCTCGTCTTTCCCCTCGTGCGAAAGCCTTCCAAAATGCTAAACGACTAGCCGATGCTATCCGTCCTTCTCCATCAATTCCTTTCCCTACATCTACCCCTCCTTCCTCCGAATCCTCCCATACTCATGATGCAGACTTTCGACCTCGTTTCGATTCCCCTGCTTCACTCTCTTCTTCCACACCTCCCACATTATCCGACTTACTTCAAAAACAACCTCCAGGTCATCCTACAGATCTATCATCAAAGACATATTCGAAGAGATATCTAGTCGCTTGGAAAAGTATCGACCGTTCATTCCTCAAATCCCAACTCATAGTGCTGATGAGAGAAATGGGTTTACTCATGCGTGGACGTAGTACGAAAGAAGAACGTATACGAAGAATACTTCGTTCATGGGGATGGGAAGATCCTCTAGTTTTGAAACAGATTGAAGATCGAGAGAGAGGAGCTTGGGAAATGAGAGAATTTGGATTGACGGCAGGGGAATTGTTTTTGATCATGAGAGATAAAGAAGTGATGAGGTTGTTAACTGGTAAAGATGTTGAAGTGGGAGCTGGGATGGGGACTGGGAATATGAAAGAGGAAAAAGAGAGGGGGACCGTGTTGAGAGTGAGAGGTAGAGGAGAGGTTTTAGATCATATTGCAAAGATTTTGGAAAGTAGGAAATTTGTAAGTCTCCTTTATACTACCTGTACTCCTGTTTCTCGTTGACTTAGTTCTCCATCTCACAATGACCTGAGGAAGTTGGGAGATAAAAGCAGGAATACATGCTGAATTTTTTAGAACACGAAGAACGTCAAGATACCTCTGGAAGATTTGAGAGGTTTTGATCCTCCCACCGAGGTACTCGCTGCTATATCGACCGTATCATCGGTTTACCTTGCGAGGGATACAACTTCAGTCAGTCATATGTTTCTCCTCTGTCATCATCCTCTCCCCCCTCCACATGTCTCATATGTGGAGATATTATGATGACCAATGTGAACCAATCCATGAAATGATTCATCATATCCACTCTTGAAATCGGCTTCCTTGACTACGTAGTAAATCGTCTGGCTCACAAACTCAGATTATCCTCTCGGCCTTGAACGAAGCAGACCTTTCCAGAGCCCAAGCCCTCCTTCAAATAGCAACCAACGAACTTCAAGTCCATCCTTCTCAGCGTAGTCTAACATGTCTTTCCCCAGCCCCATCCTTAAAATCCCATATCATCCCACGTCTCGCACTCATGCCACATCAGACCACATCATCGCAATTGATGCCATGGTATCATTATTCCCTGCATAAAGCAAAAGGATATTTCCGACTCCGAGCTGTGGAATCATGGACTATGAAACCCGCAATGAGGGAAACGGAACAACGATCACAAGCTTTAGACGAACGACCAATACTCGGGTCCTCTTTGTCCAGCCAACAAACTCCTGACCATTCCATAACGCTTGGACAATATTTGGAGAAAAATATGTCGGAGGAGAATCCAGATGAAAAACGGAACATCACTATGACGTAGGTCTTCTCTACATGAAAGCTCATAGTACGTTGGCACTGATACGAAGTTTTGGCCAGATTTTATTCCCCGCAGAAGAAATTGGACCCAACGCATCTCTCACACCACCTATTTCAGGTTCAATGGAATTTTCAGACACCCAAAACCTTCTCACTTCCCGTCCTTCCTATTCCTTCATCCCTGGGTAAGTCTTCAAACCTTCTTGTATCCTTGAAAACTGCTGATGATTATAACAGCTTTACTCCCGTTCTCACACACTTCCCTCCCGATTCTCATACGGTCAGAATGAGAAGAATTAAATATCGTTCCTCAAAATCTAGAGTTACATTTACTTACCGTTATCCTTCAATCGCGTCTACGGCGGATTCAACCACGGATATCCCTAATTGGCTTGGCGAGTTGGATGAGATGTTGGCGAAAAGGGAGGTGGAGGAGGGAAGTGAGTTTGAGGAAGGGGCTGAAGATGTCATACCTGACCAAGGAAAAGAATCGAACGTAGGTAAAGAGGACGAAAAAGATTTGGATTGGATTCCTGCTGTCAAGTTTACAGCGGAGGTGGAAGAAATTGAAGAAATGGATATTTTACTTCCTGATCGGTCAGTGTAAATTTAATCGTCAAATTGTCAATCTTCAACCCCTCTCTTAACGTGTATTTTGACTTTCACTCAGCTTTTCAACCTATCGCTTGTCTTCTTTTCTCCCGTTCACCACACTTGGTCAGCTTGACCTCCTACGACTGCTTCTTTCCGCCCAAATCTTTTTCTTACAAGTCTGTGCGGAAAATTCACTCAACAAGACCTACTTGCTAACTACCAGACCGGTGGATATCCGATGTACCTCCCGACGCATCCGTACCCTTGACCCTTCTTTGGTACCCCAAGAAATAACCGACCGTTTTCAAGCTCTTTCACAACATATCACACTCTCCAAATCTTCTGACCATTCTATCAAAACCCAAATTTCACCAACTAGAGAAAATGAGAATTCACCCACTCGACAAATTCAACCGACATTACCACGAATGTTATCCATAGGAGAGGAAATTATGTTGTTGGAAGCGGACGATGAATTGTTTGTGTCGTCTGCTAGTACAACGGGGGATGAAGTTGTTTTTAGGAATGTGAAGGTACATGATAAATTATTGAACGTGGGTCGTATGATGGAATATAGCGAGGTGTGTTTTATAAATGTCCTTCATCCCATTCGATACAGTCGTTTCCTGTATCACCACCACCGATGACGATTACGTCTTTGCCTCTGGCGGAGATGTAAGAACCGTCTGAATGTTGGGAATCGAGAAGGGATATATCTACGTCTCATTCCCCTGTATCATGATTGACACGTGTTTCGGAAACTGAACAGAAGATGGGGTAGCTGATGACTTAGTTGGAAACACCTTCCGATATTATTCCTGAAACCTTCTGGCGAGAATTATCAAGGGTGACAAGAGATGTGCCCCCAGGTGCATCGGTCAGACCAGCTAGTCTCATTTAATCTCTCATCGTATCATCATCAACTATGATCAATGCATGCTGTATGCTGCTAGTTGTTCGCTGATTCTCGTCGCAAATCGTCCAAACTCTATCCCTATTTGCCCAAACCCCACCTAACCTACCTGCTTCAATCCTATCGATGAACCACACCCTACAGATCGTTCATTATTCTCATCAACGGACATTGAAGTGGGGTCATACGCCAAGAAACGTCGTCACTTTCCACTATGATGATCGATCCAGATTGAAGTCTCGAGTTGTACATCCGAATTGGCGCCAAGCGTGACGAGATGGACGAAGAAGGAGATCACAAGAGGTGGTGAGATGATTTTGAGATTCGGTCGATCAAACCACTCGAAGTCGATTATATTTGGGTAATATATCACGTAGATATTCTAAATGTTTCATACGTAAATTGTCTTCAGTGATTTGAGCGGTCCCATCCCATTTTCGGATAAGAGATTCGGGTCCATATACGATTGTGTAAGGTGAAGGAAGGGATTCGAGTGTTATGGTGGATGATCCTTTACATCAGTTTACAATCTTCCAAGTAGTCTGCATCTTTCAAGTAGGTTATCATCCCACAAGCAAGCTATAGAGCATTGTTATATAATCCAACTATCATCGGTATTGTATTCTAAAGAATAGAATCTCTGACCGATGAGACAGAATATTGGGGATGGGAAGAAAAGGTAGAGTTGGTGGAGGAGTTGAGTAGATTTGGGATAAATACCTAATACACATCGATTCGTTATTATCACTCCTGAAGAAACCTTTGAGCGAGGTTGAAAAGTATTGAAATCTCCTATTTCTTGAGCTTGTATATCTGATTGTTAGCTGAAGATTTATCAATCATCGAAGACACAGCTTTCCTCTCCTTTCCCTTCCAGACATGAATTTTCTTCAACCTACTTATTTCTCACATTATAGCTAGGCCAGATTATTTTCATTCTGACTCATAGCTTCTTACGAAGTTCACGTCTCAATCACACAGAGCATAAGTGTATGATTCACACGGAAGAGTCATTGTGAGGCGCTAGGGATACTGGGAGGATAAGAGCAGGGATGAGGAAAGGTTAAATACAATGATGAAAGTTAAAACGTACGACATTGAACCATGAAATGATTTTCTCTACCTATTCTCATGATCTCTGGTCCTCTTTCCAATAAGCTTCTCACTCTCACGTATAATCATACATCCACAAAGCCTACATCATGTCACTGGGAGGTCTGGTGTATGTTTGAAAGGTGTACTTATTGGAGGAAGGGTTAGGAGAGAGAATAACTTAACTTACCTATTCACAATAACAACACCTTCTTCCACTATACAATCTTCACCTATCACCACTCCTCCTCCTAAACCATAAATTGAAGCTTTGGGATGAATTACAGTCCCGGCTCCTATTGTCACTTCACCCCGAAGATCAGTATCGGCACAGATGATAGCGGTGGAATGAACCGTTATTTGGTCTTTTCGTCTGATTCAATTAGCCTCTACTTATCCCTCATCTATCTTACCTCGTACTATCAAGTAGAAGGATAGAGAGGAGAGACCCACTGTTCTCGAATAGAAGGTTAAAGAGGAGATGAGATTAGATAGATGTACTTACGTCGGTCTGGGAGGCATAATGACACTTGTATGATGATGATTATTGTCATGAGGTGAAAGGAAGTTAGGATTTGCCACCAAACGAAATGAAGGGATATGGAGGGATGAATTCCACTTTTGACGTTGTACTTTCACCCATCCATTCCAACCTTTTAGTAGCAAACGCAGAGCCAAGATGAGCTTCAATGATTTGGAAAGAGGAGAAGCTTCTCAACCTCTTTTGAGAGCTACGACGGGTCAGTACTTTTCTCCCACATACTACCTTACCACGCAATGTCATCCTCTTTCGTCCTTCCCTCGTCCTCGTGCTTATCATCTCTCTGATCTCTGAGGTCTTGGAGGGGTCATCGCAATTCTAAGCTTGCATCATACCAGTGATAGAAAGCCGGCATGTCATGTAGGGGCATCTTCTTATGTGACTTTATAGCGTCACTCACCAGCTGGACTTGATACTCGTAGAAGAAAGCTGGTGGTGACTAGACAAAAAAGCCCAGACGCAATATCTTTTAGAGCTCAAACTCACGACTAGATCCAGATACCGCATTCACAACTCTCAAAGATAGCGTATCCATACAAATCTTCAAGATCCAAAGCAACGTACAGGGTATACAACGTGCTGTGGATAAATTGGGAGGACCTCAGGATGGTCCAGCATTACGAACGAGTTTGTACGTTTTCCATATTGTAGGATCTTCCAATGTTCCTCTGCTCCCCCCGCGACCCTACACTTACCTCGGTCTATTCTTCTACAATTTGTGCACCTAAGATTTCCTGTCACCCTTCTGTCGACCCTTTCTCCCCCACTCTCGGTTTATCGAATCATCAGGCAAGGAGAGAAAAGTCAGACGATATGGGATCATCACTTGGGGAGTTCGAGATGAGCAGGGGTCGTCCATATCATGTTGTCTCAACACGAGAGAGCGAATGGAGACAAGTAGTGAGGAATGAATAGACAACGAGGAGGAAGCTCAGTCACGAGGACAGAAACACTTATATCAGACACAACCTCACAGAAGCCACTCGCGAAATGATCAAAAAGTCCACAGAGGACGTCAAAACCCTAGCTGCTTTCCCCACTGGTGGTCCTGGGCAAGGACAGAGAAAACCGATCCAAACGAAATTATCAAAAGAATTCACTGTAGCTCTCACTGCGTTTCAGAAAGTCCAACGTGCTTCAGCGGAGAGACAGAGGACTTCTGTGGAGAGTCAGAAACGACAGGTGGATAGGATGGTCGAGGATGCCGAGTGAGTTTCACTTTCTTTCCGTCTCATTACCTCGCCACTTTCCCTGATACCCTTTCCTTCTTCCTGCCTGTGGTTCAAATTTATCAACATGAATGACGACTTATACACGATTTTCATATCTTCAAGCTCAGTTTTGATGTTTGATGGTAGTTGAATGAAGTTTGAGTGAATGGGTGAAATACTGATACGAACAGACATGATGAACCTCGAAGTTCGGTAGAATTGGAGCAAGTACAAACTCAACAACATGTTCCTCAGTGGGTTTTTCCCTGCTTTTTCCCAGCTCTTTACTTTCTCTTGCACCATTTTCTTACCTCTACCCTCACACACATCCTTGCTTTAGGCTGTTGAGCGCCAATTCTGAAGATACGCTCTGGACACTCGAGCTCCCAAGATATGGCCAACGTGAGCTCACACGATGCAGGGTATCAACACAAGAATTAGAATTCCAAGAAACTCTCATAGCTGAACGCGAAGCTGAAATCCGAGAAATAGAATCAGGTATACATGAATTGAATGATATCTTCAGAGATTTAGGTACTATAGTAGTTGAACAAGGAGGTTTGATAGGTATGTTCCAACCTCTCTCCATCCTTGCCCCCTCCTCTTTCCACATCTTATCACTTTCTGTCTAGCTTCACATTTATCAACCGTATCCCTCACATCCATGCACGACATTTTCCACATTGTATTTTTCTTCTGTGACATTATCCACCGAGATGGCGAGATGTCTTTAGTCCGAATGCAACTTACCTTCCAGACAATATCGAAAGTAACATCGTTTCTGTTGCTCAAAACACCTCGAGCGCAGCTGAAGAACTCACCACGGCTCATGAATATCAACGCAAGGCAGGGAGAAGAATGGCATGTTTGTTGATTATCCTCGTTGTTGTCGTTTTGGTTATTCTCCTAGCTGTGAGTATAGTATTCCGTTTCTTACTCCCCACCTCCTCTTTTCACTTCCTCTCCGCCTTCACCCTTTCGAGGATTTTTTGTTGTCATCTTCCCTTTCTACTTCCACTTTGTTTATATATTTTCGCTCTAGTACCGAAATGCTATGCACAGAGCGTATGAGCTGATGAGAAGATCCTGTCATAGATGTAGTCTTCGGTATAGTCTTATAATCCTATGGTCAGATACTCGGACTTTTGTCTGCCTAATGCGCGATGCAATTTTACGTATCGTATTGTGACATGTCATGCTATGCAAAGATACCATACCCACCAAGATCAATGATCGTAGTCATAAAAATGGACACCTATCCCTCAATGCTCTCTCTCCTATGGCATCCCATTCGTCTCTTCCTATCCACATATCATTCAGACTTTCCAGGTTACACATGACAGAAGCGCCTTTCCAACTGACAAACCTCGGATTGAGGTTTCGTGGTGGGGGTACAGTTGAGACTGTATCGATAGGTTGACCTTTGGCTCGTAATAATCCAGGTAGTCTTAAATCAGCTTGTACAATTCGTCTCTTCCTTCACTCTCTCAGTAGAATATTCCCCAAACCAATTTACTCTCCTAGCTCGAGTCCCGCACAACTCACTCATCTTTCCCTTGATTGTTCTCGTTCTCCGGTTGTCCGCCGTACTACTCAACCTCATTAGCCTGTATCAAAAGTGGTACTAGATAGAGTGGAGTGGAGATGTGGTGACAAAAGTGGTACACCAAAAATCATTCACTCACCTTTCCTGGATAAACGGATGTAATCCTTTCATCGCCGACCCACCTCCAATTAGCAAAATAGAAGATGAAGCAGTTCGGATCTTCGAATCCGTCCCCACAGCCAAGATAGAAGCCGCTATCGCTCCATCCAGAGGGGTATGTGATGCTTCTGAGATGATCAACTTGGAAGAAATGGCTGAGAAATCTAGTTCTGTCGCTTGTTGGAGAGGGGCAGGTTCAGGAACCGGTGTAGAGGTCAAGGATCCCTCTGCCTTGTCTAATTTGGCTATATCTGAAATCGGAGGAACAGAAGGAAGATCGCCATTGATTTGAAGTTCTTCTGTGAGAACTTCGTTTGTCGTGTCTTCGTTGGCGGGTATTGGTCGGGGTGGAGTTTCTGCGATCAGAGGAGGTGAGATGGGAGGTGGGAGAGTGATGATAGGGATGAGATGGGATACACATGATTTCATTGCTGTCGTCTGAACGTGAGTCGTGGGATCAAGAGTAACGACGTCTCTTAAATAAGTTCCAGAGTGGAGGGAAATACAATCAGTTGAGAGGATAGGTTGGTTTGAATCAGAAGGGAGAGATAAAAAGGCGTACAGGTTGATAAGAACATTCCGATCCTGGTAAAAGGGTATAAAGTAGATCATCTACATTGGACAATTTGGAGGGAGGCTTTTGACTGTCATCACTGAATGCAATCTTTTCATTAGCCTTATTCAATAAAAAAGGAGCCAAAATTACCATTCGAGTATCGAAGAAACACTAAACATCAGCTCAAGACCGAGTATGTAGGAAAACGTACTCACGAGCGGAGCAAGGATGTTCTCATCGTATGTCCTGAATACATATTTCTGAGTGAGGTTTTTCGGATGTAAGACATAAAAGTCCCATAAGGTACTAGCTACCAAATGCTACTTATCAGCTATCACTTCCTATCTGGTCTACACAACTCACCTCTTCCAGCGTACAGATTTTTATTTTAAGATTATCCATCATTTTCCAATCTTGACTCCTGGACAGGTCAAGGTCTTTGAAAGGAAATGCGGAACGTTGTAATATGGTGGTCAGAGCTTTTGTAACGTCGTCTCCGCCATAGTCCAACATGATCCTACTAGTCAATATCAGGAACAGGGTAAGTATAGGAGGAATTTACCGAGTTTCGGAAGAAACTTGACCTTCGTCGACGCATGTTACAGACGTCGATGTGGCTCCTATGTCCACCACACAGGCAGAAGACATGCCAGCGCTGAATATGGCACAGTAGGCTTCCTCTTCGTCAGTACAAGCTCACTACAGAGTTTTCGAGTGATAAGAAACACAGGAAAACCCCAGTTTATAACTGGTTTGACTAGGGTGTTGAACATACCTGGTGGATTGCGATCTCCCGGAAACCCATCTCTCTCATCAAAAGCCTTGATATCTCTTGTGGATACGTCCTATCTCCATGATCAGGCACAATAAGGACCACAGCAAAGTTCTGTACGTCAGTCTTGGTTATTGGGGGACGAACAAAGTATGACGCGCCTGATAATCTCTGGGGAAAATGTTGAGTTCTGTTCGGAGGGCTTCTTGCAGTATCAGGACCACATCATCTAACAAATGACGTAAGCTGGACCAGTCCTCCGTGTTGAGACCTCTATGCAATATCGGGTATTTAACATCGAAGCCAGAATCCGGAGGTAATTGTAGAGCCTGTAATTCAGTGATCAGTGAGAATGACTACTCGACTAAAAAGATAACTCACTTCTTCACCGACGAGATACCCCCTTTCACCCACTTCTGTCCAGTCGATACGATATGGGTCGTTGTGTTCTGGGACGGGTTCAGGTTTGACTTTCTGGTTATACGTCACCACTCTATTCCCCTCACGCCAGTCGGTAGCCAATCGATTGGCGACTAGATGACCACGAAGGTATTCTCGAAGATATCCAATCTTCTTATCCATCTCATCGTCATTTTCGTCTAGAACATGCGACGCATCAGTTCACTCACTGGATCTTCTGCTGCTTCATCATCACCATTGGTCTTTCGAGCATGACCATTTCTCTGTCTTTTCGTTTCTCGTTGATCCGGTGTCTCCGCTGATCTCTTGGCCGAGGGTTCTGGACTTGGAGATGTTCTTGATTCTAGCTTTTTTTTGGGTCTGGCAATGCAATTGGGTACTTCTTTCGGGTAAAAATCAGAAGCCCGACCTATTCTCAGATTCTTCGATCCTGGATGAATTATCAGTATGTTGGACAAAGGGTTCACCTCATCATCAGCTGACGATCACGAGGGGGTCAGAGGAATGTACCGCTGCTAAGGGTTGACCTTCTGCTTGAAGACGTTGTTTTTCCTCTTCCTCCTCTGCTTTCTTTCTCCTCTTTCTGGCTTGACTGACTTGCCGAGCCACATCAAGGTTGATCTCACGCTGAACATACTCCCCAGCAGGGTTCTTGACGTTATACCTGCTCATTCAGTTGGGGTATGCGCAGAAAAAGTTCCGTCTCACATGCCGGGTACGAAAGCTGAGGTGTATGCGATGAGCCGATCAGCATGCTGTACACGTTAAACCGGTTCCTTATATTCGACAGCTCGAGAGGAGAAAGACACACCTTCTGCTTCTTGTTATACTGTCTACGGTTCATTGGAGGTTGAGCAGGAACAGCTGCTGGGGTAGAGTCAGGAAAGGGGAGCTCGTCCAAGACAGCTGCTATGGCTTCACTAGCAGAATCTTGCTTGGAGGGAAGGACCTCTTCGGGGGGCATCGTTGGTGAGGGTGGTGTGGATTCCATGGTGAGATGGACGGAGGTGAAAGGGTGAAGTAGTATTGGGGTGTCCTCACAGCTCGACTAAGGTTTAGTTACGATTGACGTGGGGCATGTGACGGAGATTGAATACATGTCCGTGTCCATGTGGTGCTTCGGCCGTCGGTCCATCGTCTAAGCTTACCAGCCAGCTGCCATACTGATTCACTGAAACATTCGTATCCTGTATCCCCACTATCTTCTCTGTTCCATAACATCAGATCAGCCTCGTGTCCCTCTGCTAGATCGCTCGTCTCTCTAACTCGGTGGTGTTCTGCTCCTGCCCCTTGCCCCGGATCGACACCCCGGTTCGCCATTCTACGTCTCCTCACCGCCTTTGCCTGCCTGCCTGCCTGCCACCCTTGGGATCGCCCTCCTTCCCCTTCGGGTCGCAATCAACTTAAAAACATTCCCCCATCGCCCCATAATCTTACTCTTAAACATCTAACATGTCATTCCTCAGAAAAGCGTCTCTATCACGGAAAAACAAAGAAGGCGAGCCGACTTCTCCTCGTTCAGGACCAGGAAGCAAGCCTCCAAAATCACGAGTGGTGAGCGATGCCAGCGTACTATCAAATTCATCTGCAGATGATACAGTGGCTGGGAGACGTAAGGTGTCAATAGGGTGAGTCTCTCTCCATCTCTGTGTCAGATGAGGGGAATGATTGACGTGGTCAGACACAAGGGAAGAAAAAGACTATCATCCTTATTCTCATCATCCACGACATTAGCATCTGACCGTGATGGAGGACCAAACAAAGGAAGTCCGTTGTCACATGCCAATCCGTCCACTTCGACATCAGGAGCCTCCACACCGACCAAAAATGGTGTACCACCGCCTAAATACGGGTCATTAGGATTAGAATCCACGGTGGCTGGTCCGGTTAATGGGATTCATGATCTTCATCTAGGTAACGAGATCGTACCTCTTACCGACTCTCCTCAACATTCACCGACTATATCGACATCTCCACAGACAAATCATCATTCCACGTCTCGTTCGCCAGAGAAAGTGGCTGCTATAAGAAAACGGAGAGAACAATCCACATCATTGTACTCTCAATGGAGCGAAGAAGCCGATGATTCGAGTGATGATGAAGATCCCGCATTCCTCACTCCGTCGGAAGGACTGAGTGAGGTGGAAGAAGAAGACGAAGAGATAGAAACGGCAGAAGTTTTGAATGCTGAAAAACATAACGTTCAGAAAGGTTCTGTAGTTTTGAATGGCGGAGATATTGCGGGTACGGGACAATCCACGGTACATCGAAGTTTACCAGCTGTTGCAACTACAAAAGTTCATCGGAGGAAGACAGCACCTTCTAGCAGAGCTAACGCTCTAAGTGTGGATCAAGCGGCTTCATTGGCGCAGGATCTGGACGTGTGCAGACAGGTCTTAGGATTATTCTTAACAAGTCATATGAAGGAAGCGGAAGATCTTTGTTTTCAGAAGGATCCGGAGGGCAATCATCTGTATCTACAAAGTGCTTTAGGTATCATTGACGGTCTGAAGGTAAGTTAATTATATATTTCCCAGCAGAGTGGACTTATGATCAAGGGAATGATGACTTTTGACGCGGACGATCTTGCCAATGCCCTAGAGATATGTAAGGGTACGACAACCACCGCTTCCGCTCTCAGAAAACCCACAGAATCCCTGGTCACTCGGCTCGGCGGCATAGTTCGAAGTGGTACGGCTGTGGCCAGAATTAAGGCCATGACGGTGTTGGAAAGACATGCCGAGTTGGTGTATGCAGAGACGACTTTGATGAAGGCCATGTTGGCTATCATCAGTGGTGGTGACTGGTTAGGGCTAGTGAGAGAAGCGTGAGTATTCAACGTTATCTAGTACTTCCCCTTCATCGCACCTCTCACTCCTCCGTGAATCGGTTTGATTGCTCTTACCCGTGAGCAGTTGGGGCATCGAGACAAGTATACTGACACCTGAGGCTCAATCTCCGATCAGCGCACCAAATCTACAAAGCTCTCCAACAGTTCTTGGAAGAAGCAGACAAGGATGGTTTCGACGATGATGTCGATATGGATTTCCGATCTGGCGTCTTACTCGGAACTGGGACCTCGTCTCTTATGCTGAGTCTGCTTCCTGGCAAAGTCCTCAAAGTATGTCATCCGCTAGGATTCATGCGCTGCCTCGCTGATGACAGATCGCCGAAGTGTTCGGGTATGCCGGTGATAGAACCGTAGCTCTCGAGACTCTGATGGCTGCTGGAGGTTGGAGCAAAGATTCGAATGAACCTGCATACAATGAGAAGAACGAAGGAGTGCGTCGACCAGTGTGCGACATCATCCTTCTCGCTTTTCATCTCGTCATTCCGGTTCTCATGTGAGTTTCCCCCTGCCAGTACTATGTCTCAGCTTACCAAATACAGGCCAGTGGCCGGTGTCGATGTACCAACGGCTCGAAACATCTTGAGTTACAATCTCCGAAGATATCCGGATGGTACGTTGTCTTCAACCTTCCACCCTCTTACGCTGCTGACGAAGAGGTGTTTTCTTCCTTTACTTCCAAGCACGACTGCATACCATGCAGTGTGAACCTGAATTGGCCAATAGTGAGTCATTCTGTCTCCGCACGTGGCCGATGATAACGCTTAGAATCTTTACAACGAGCTTTAGACTTGAAGTTGGAATATCTGCAGTTACAACACATGTGTCTCGTGAGTCAGCTAAGGAAAAGAGGTTGGAGCTGACAGACCAGTGGGACTATGCATGTAATTTTATGATGCTGTCGAATTGGAAAGGTGCTCTTGACTGCTTTAGTATCTTGAAAGACGAGTCAAATTGGTCTCGAGCAGTTTACACCTAGTGAGCTTCCTTCGCCATCTGCCTTTTGGCTAGCTGACGTGAAGCTCTGCAGCTGCTTGTCTTGTGGAACTGGCAGAGGAGGAGGGAGATGCCGAGGTGAAACTGGCAGAAGCGGATAAACTCATGAAGGATATCCCTAAGCTCACTAAGAAGATAGCGGGAAAGTCTTTACCTATAGAGGTGAGTCGCCCATTCCCCACGATCTCAGCTCATCACCCCTCGACCCCACCGAACATACACTGAGTACACGGAGTAACCCAGCTTTACGACTCTCAGGCGATATTGTGATTTGAGTGCTGACGTGAAGAAACTGGCAGGCCGCAAAGCGAGAAAGTTCGAGTCGCAAAATCGCAGTCTTTTCCTTCCCGCCATGGAGCTCGCCTACGTTTTCGGCTCTCTCTCACATACTCCTCGAAGCTGCTTGCTGAGCCGAACAATTCCCCGAATAGACAGGATGTTGAAGAGACTGGAAACGAGTACTCCGGAGTCGTATGGAAACGGTCATCAGTACTGGGACGGTTAGCCTTTCCACGCTGTCCCTACAATCAGCTGACGAGAAAAGATTATTGTCTTGGACACTTTTTAAGAGGTGTGGCGCAGGCTGTAGCTCGATATCAGGTAAGCTCGGGTCTCAGATTGGATCGAGCTGACAGATAGCCTCCGGAGGCTAGTCCATCTGCCAGTCGACCCTCGTCTGGGGAGCCCACAGATGAAGAGATTGACCGAGGAGCAGAGGAAGATTTAAACCTTGTTGTCAAGCACGGTCCTGAAGTTCAGGTACGTATCGCTTTGTCGTTCCTCCCCTGAATCTCCAAGACATAAGAGAGTATATGTTGTTTTTTGGGGATGAAGAGATGGGCAATCGGGTAATGGAGAGGGGTGGGGTGGACTGTATCGGACGGATGAGGTTGTGAATGAAGCTGATATTCAGCTCGACCATTATATCCTCTTTCACTGTCATTACGAACTCGGCAAGTTGTACGCCAGACGAGGGGATATGGAAAAGGCGAAGAAGAATTACGATGTGGTGATGAGTGGGAAGTTGACTCATGTCAATCACTACATGGCTAAAGCACATGGGAAGTATTCTTTGGAAGGGGCTCTGATGTTGAAGACACACGCGGCGATTCAAGCTCTGAAAGATAGTACCATTACTGGGTGAGACGATGTATCTTGATAGAAGGTGAGATGAGTGGGTTGCAACATAGTCGATAATAATCACAAAACAGATGTACAGAACATTTTTTGGCCTTGTTCGATTCACTTGATTGCTGGGTGCACTATCAAAAACATAACTTTCCCAGGTGCTAGGTGCATGGTGTGCATGAAGTGCACTCGGTCGCAATTGCTTGAGGGATCTGCGAAAGTGCCACAATGTAAACCTCCTCGGCGGAATGTTAAACCAAAAATCCCGAGAGAACCGGCTACCTCTGACGGCGTACAAAAAGGGTTCTCCTCACCACAGCCCCTTCTTCTTCTTTCCCTCTCTGTGTAGCTTCATCAACCCGACTGACATTACCAACAAAAAGGCTAAAACAGCCTCGCCGTCGTCTCTACCCTCTCTCGACCAACGTGTGATCCCCCACGTTGGGCTGACCGTGAGTCTTGACGTCCCTGTCGTTTGACGAAATTCCACCCCTCGCCACACTATTGTTTACGCGGATCACTTCCCAGAGTCTCTCGAGTCTTATATGATATATGTTGATCATTCCAGGTGGCCAGATCTCTTTTGAGACGACGGCCGACCCTCTATATCACCCCTTGCTCCCTGGGTTTCGCGCAACTTGATTCAACTGGACTGGATCATACGAAACCCCACCGAAAGCACAATGTCAACCACCGTCATCGATCGTTTCGTCTTTCCCTCTCAAGTCGTAGGATGGTCATCAGAGGAAACTTTGATCCCTACTCCTCTCTCTACCTCTAAAGCTCCCACGTCGGAAGATCTTCTCAAGGTTCTAGACCCAAATGCTCAGATGCCGTACTCTCCTCAGCATTACCTTCCTACGCCACCGACCACGTCCCCTCTTTTGAGGAACAAAGAAGTCACGGATCTCGACCCCATTGCCGATATCAACATTCATGAAATGATTCAATCTATCATTGCCGACAAGATGGAAGACGAAGCCGCGTTCTTCGCCGCTGATCTTTCGGCGGTTTATCAAGCTGTTCAAATGTGGCGTCAATCACCAATGGGTGAACGTGTTGAAATTTTCTACGCTGTGAAATGTAATCCTTCACCACCCGTACTCCATTTACTCTCTCTTCTTGGTCTTTCTTTCGATTGCGCCTCGACTTCAGAAGTCACTCAAGTTTTATCTTTACCTGTCAAACCGAACCCAAAAAGGATCATTTATGCCAATCCGTGTAAACCGGCTTCTCATATCCGAGCGGCACAAGCGCAAGGTGTAGAAATGATGACGTTCGACAATGCCGATGAGTTGTACAAGATTAAACGTTTTTATCCTCAGGCGAAACTGGTCTTACGAATGCTTACCGATGATTCGAAATCTCTTTGTCGTCTCGGTCTCAAATATGGTGCACCGCTTTCCACTTGTCCTGGACTTTTTGCGGTGGCTAAACAACTCGGCTTGAACGTCATTGGGGTCAGTTTTCACGTCGGAAGTGGGTGTAAGGATCCGATGTTGTTCGCAGACGCTATTTGGCGAGCACGAAAGGTCTTTGATATGGGTAAATCCGCAGGATACGACTTTACGTTACTCGATGTGGGTGGTGGATTCGAAAGGGCTACATTTGCAGAGATGAGTCAGGTGGTAAGGGATAGTTTGGATTTGTATTTCCCTGTGGAATTAGGTATCAGGGTAATTGCGGAACCTGGAAGATTACTCGTTTCTTCCGCTTTCACTTTGGCTACTCATATCATCGCTCGTCGACGCGCTATCCCATCTGGAATCGCAATGCCTTCTTCACCCAAGGAAGATATCTCGGAGGAAGATCAAGGGAATGAAGAAGGGACGGATGTAATGTATTACATTAACGATGGAGTATACGGATCTTTCAATTGTATCATGTTCGACCATCAAATCGTTCATCCTTACCCTCTCTCTTTGGGTCATTCCCCGACTTGGGCAGTACCATCTTTCCCACCACCACCCAACGTGCACCTGCCTGTGGATTTGAGTGTCAAGCTGGGATACGTGGAGAATGAAAAGGCTTCGGTTTGGGGTCCGACTTGTGACTCTATTGATTGTGTGAGAGAGACTGTAAAGTTGCCAAAAGGTTTGGAAGTGGGTGATTGGTTAGGATGGGGTGAGATGGGGGCGTATACTTTATGTGCGGCGAGTACTTTCAACGGGTGAGTGATAAATCCTCGTCCGCTTCACCCTTAGAGTAAATCCCCCCCCTCCCCACCTTCTCCCCTCTGCCCATCCCTTTCCCCCTCCCATAAGTGAGATATCACTCCATGGCCTGTGGTTCTTGTCGTATCGAACCTTCCCTCAAAAATTACATTGCAACTGCCAGAAGTGCTCGTTTCGTCTCACCCACCCTGGACGATGTCCCGTCCATTTGGTCAGAATGCGTTTTTTTCATCTCCAATATTGCAGCTTGTTACAAAGTGGTCATATGCTGAATTGCTAGATTCGACCGCTCCCCCGTACACTGGACGACGGGCGGTACGACTACCAACGCTCTGGCTGTTCGAGCTGTGCTCGACTCTTTCTGCGGTCCAGAAAGATGACATCGACGATAGGCCCCCAAGATGACCTAAAAATCGCGACTTGACCAACAACTAAAAGCGACAAAGTCGCAGTCTATCTTTGATCTCTGATGCCTTGGTAGGCTTTTGTGTATAAAGTACACGATGCATATGCATATGTTTGTCCTGTCTTCACCACCTCTGACCTAATGGCAGCTAGATACGCGTAACGAGCTGCGAGGTGTGGAGTCTCTTTGTTACCCTGCAGCCCTTGCAGCTGCTGGCTGACGTCACCGCCGTTTCCCCTTCCCTTCCCGTATCGCTCCACTTTCACCTCACATTCCATCTCTTGACATCTTTTGTGTATACCTTCCACCCGACATCTATATTGCTCATCGCCTGTACCTACACCATCAAAATCCTCATCTCTGACATCTCTGTATCTATAATCATCAAACTTCCGTGAGAATCCAACGTCGAGGGATCACGAAAAGAGGAAGAGAAAGAGAATATATATAATAGATAAGGGGATTAAAGATGTCTACCGAAGTCCCAATGTCTACCATTCCTCCTAAACCTGTATCCCCTGCCGAAAGTATACCAGGTGGTCCAATAACCGCTTTAGAACCAATTGTCGAGACTACGATTTTGGAGAAAGCTAAAGGTATTGCTAAACCTGTTAGTTCTTTCCATCTGATCGTCTTCCCTTCCTTCCTTCCTTCTCTTTCTTTCTTATTCAACATTTCTGCTTGCGCTACGGAATATGTTTCACGTTCTTTTCTCCTGGCAGCCTACCTGCTTGATTCTTTTTCTATCAACCTATCGACTTGATTCTTCTCCTATCAGCCTATGCCCTCGTACGATGAAGGACTAGACTTGATCACTTGTCTCAAGTCTAGATTGACAAGAGCTGAAAATCGTAACCTCAAAACATGGACATGCTGACGTTAATAGTACATTGAGAAAGTTCAAGCTACCGCAAAGCCCCTTACGGATGCTGCTAAGCCATACACTGACGCTGGGATTGCTAAAGCCAAAATCTTGGCCGAGAAAATCGAAGTGGGTACAGACAGCATCAGCAACATATATCTATATCTTTCCTTAGTCCTTACTGAGTGGTCTTTCCAAATAATCGAATTCTACTTCAATAGCGAGCCAACAGGTGTCCAAAATCCACCAGAAAACGCCTTCGCATGTTATAACCCAAGCTGATAACTCAGCACGTAACTCCTTCCATGCCAATGAGCATCGAAGCTGGTGTTCCTCCCCCCGAGACGGCATTCCAAATGATGGCAGCCGACGAACAAGCCGCCGCCTCGGCTCCTCCGACTCCACTCCCCACTGCTGGGGAAGTGGGCGAAAAGGCAAAGGAAATGTTTGAACAAGGAGTACGATCTGTACAGGTGAGTAGTAATTCGACTCATCCTTACTTTATCTTTTCTTGAGGAGAAAGCTTATTAGTAGACCGCATTCAATCAGATCACGCACGCCATCGACGAAAAAACGGCTTCCGATACTCATCCAGGTATCATCACTCAGGTCACCACGGCTATACATACCGGGGTGGACAAAGTAGAGGCTTTTGTCAATGAGGTGAGTAAGCTTCATTCTTGATCGCTTTTCTCTTTCTGCCCCTACATCCCTGAGCTTGCCTTTGGCCGAGTATGGCGAAGACGCCGTCCCGGAAGAAATTTACAGTGATGTCCACGGCTAGATAGGCCAGCCAACATATGACCGCTTACCAAATCAGAAGGATAAGACCAATAGTAGTAAAGGTGGCAATGACGCAGAAATCCCCCTCGCAACTGTTACTTTCAAGGTATGTTTGTCCATATCTCCGTTGGGTCATCCCCTTCTCTCTCTCTCTCTCTCACTATCTTACCCACCCTCAAGTATGTGGCCCGTCCTCCATGGACATCCTCATTTTCGAAAATGTATACTGTATCTTGTCAATATCTCAATGGACCATATGGCTGACTCGCAACAGACTGAATTCGCGGTCGACATGACTTGTCAAAATGTATGTCTATCATGACTTTCACACACACAACGAACTGACCCATCAGTGCGTCGACGAAATATCAGATGCTCTGCAAAAAGTACCTGGGATCGAAAAATATGACGTTGATCTGTCTAAAAAACAGGTCACCATCGTTGGTAGGAGTGAGTTCTTCCCATACTTGTATCTGCCTCCACGATACACTTTGGCTCATGCCCCAGCTCCACCTTCCCACCTCCTCTCCGCACTCAGGGCTACCCACCGTCAAGTCATTGTTCGAGGCTCTTCACCTGCCTCGCCCTCTTCACCGTCCCAAGCTGCTGTGTCCATCCTCGAATCCCCCTTCCCCATCCCGTCATCAATCACGGACGAAAACTCCGCACGTGCTTTGCCAGGGGTGAACGAAGCCGAATTCACTCAAAAAGTATTTGGAATCTGTCGATTTGTTCAAATAGCTCCCAAGCTCGTCCTGGTGGATCTCACTGTCCGTCTTCCCCCTACTGCTCTGGGAGAGAAATACAAGGTCTACATATCTTCCACAGGCGACATGATATCTCCTCCTGAGACGACCGGAAAGCCGTATTTCCATCTTGGACAGGTAGAACTGGACGAGGGTGGATATGGTGATATGTTTTGTGAAGTTGAGGGTGATTTATGGGAATGGATAGGCAGAGGTTGTGTCGTTCAAGCTACTTCTACCCAGGAAAATACCGAGACGACGTCAAGTATAGGCCAGATTTTTGCTGGTGTGGTTGCTCAAAGTGCAGGAGTTTGGGGGAACGACAAGACTGTTTGTGCTTGTAGCGGAAGGACCATGTGGGAGGAAGGGAGAGAGATGGAGTCGAAGAGTACTAGTAATACTAGTACGCTTTGAGTTTTATAGTGAATAAGTATCTGAATTATATCTCGTGTCTTTTGCGATGGATAGTCAGCAGGTACTTACTCCACATTGGTGGATTGCCCACAGAGATGATCAATTGACAGTCCAGTCGCCCAGGATTGGTAAAATTAGGATACGCTTGCTCTACTCGTACCACTGACTTGACTTTGTCTGAGACGATTGCTATACAGTGTGAGTAGAGTAGAGTACATGCCATGGCTTAAGCCTCGTTCTTTGACCTTTGGGGAGGTGGCGGCTATTCCACTTAGCCAGCCGGACGACCGCGGGATTTTTCGGCGTTTTGATTGAGTGGGTGTCAGGTTTGCACCGAGGCGATGATGGATGCTTACTCTGAACGGGTCCAGACCACTTTCTTTCCTCCCTCTCTCCTCAATGCTACTACATCTTCATTACAAACTCACTTTCAATCTTTCATCTCTTTGATCCCCTTCATTCCTCTACCTTCTTACTACTCTTTGACCCCTCTCCACACGTTCTTCATACCATATTCGATACAACAGTCCAAGAGGTTGTAGGATCAACACGAGTGAGTGACTTGGGTTTTTTTCTTTTCCTCCCTTCGCGTTCAACCTCTCGTCAATAAATCATCTGATCCTCAGATTTTCAGTTAGCGACATAATCCTCCCTCCTCTTTACTCTACAACCTTCACCACTTTCAATTCGACGACGTTCTCTATCCTTCCGCTACTTTCAAGAACTGGGTAGACACTCTACGAATTCCCTTTCGCCTTGACATCCCACATTCGGTACCTTTGTCTCTCCGACATCATTTAACGAGTTCTTCACCAGCTTTGGATTTCACATACAGGTGAGTCATTCATCTTCATAAGATGAGAGGCGAGGATTCGGACAAAGACACCACGGGAATATGGTATGACTGAATGGTGTTGAAAAACACGCGTTGGAATGGACATTCCGATCTTTCCTTCCAATTCATTTCCCTTCCATCCATCCTCATTCTTCTCTTGGCTTATTAATATTTGCTTCTTCTGCTGCAGTGGACGGTGGACAGTAGAGTTATTGATTACTTCATATGATTGGTAGTGTCATGTCAAATGAGTTGCCTGAGCAGATGACAGTCATGTCATCAGAGCAGATGGAGTGATGTGACATTGGAAAAAGACAACAAGCTGATGTTGAACAGATAGCAATCAAGCTTTATATTCTTCCCTTACTCCATCGTCGAAATGGCAGATCAAACGAATGAGATTGACTTGGATTCGGTCATAGACCGACTTCTCGAGGGTGAGTCTGAGTTTTCGCACTTACTTGATCACTCCTCTACCAGTCTTTCTGTGCTGGCGAAAGAGGTACTCCTGTTCATGCAGAAGAGGAGGTGAAGAGCTCTAAAGGGGAGTGTCACCCAACAACTGCATGTAGGAGGAAAACCGAGGTGGATGCGCGTGAGAGGTGCGAGGTTTGCGACTCAGAAGTGACCTGGGTCAAATAAGCACAAGTGATGCAGCACAAGCCAAAGCTAAATCATCCAGTCCGCGGAAATCGTCCAGGCAAAGCGGTCCAGCTACAGGAATACGAGATCAAATATCTGTGCACGAAGGCGAGAGAAATTTTCATCAGTCAGCCTATACTGCTCGAGTTGGAAGCCCCCATCAAAATATGCGGTCAGTCTTCCTTTCAAGCAGTTGTCATCCTCTCATTGATCTCCGCTGGAATCATGAGGGTCATCATCAAGCTGTGGCTGGAATCTAACATGTAGGCGATATACACGGACAATACTACGATCTTCTACGACTTTTCGAATACGGTGGATTTCCACCAGAAGCAAATTACCTCTTCCTTGGCGATTACGTCGATCGTGGTAAACAATCCCTAGAGACCATCTGTCTTTTACTCGCGTACAAGATCAAATATCCCGAAAACTTTTTCATCCTCCGCGGCAATCACGAGTGTGCTTCCATCAACCGTATCTATGGCTTTTACGACGAGTGTAAGTCTAAACTCGGTCATGTGGAACCGAGCCTGATGAGCAGGTAAACGGAGGTATAACATCAAACTGTGGAAGACGTTCACCGATTGTTTCAACTGTTTACCCATCGCTGCCATTATCGACGAGAAGATTTTCACCATGCACGGAGGTTTGGTGAGTTGACGAGCTGGCGATATATGCAATCGCACTCGACTGACAAATGCAGAGTCCAGACTTACAGACTATGGAACAAATTCGAAGAGTCATGCGACCTACCGATGTTCCGGATACTGGTGAGTACTTGGGTGTTGGTACTTTGTCCAACTGACAACTAGGTCTGCTCTGTGATTTGCTGTGGTCAGACCCCGATAAAGACATTACCGGGTGGAGCGAGAATGACAGAGGTGTCTCTTTCACATTCGGACCTGACGTCGTGTCGCGCTTTTTGCAGAAACACGATATGGATCTTATCTGTCGAGCACATCAGGTAAGTCTCATTACAAACGCTGGCCACATGATCTGATGGTTCAGGTGGTGGAAGACGGTTACGAGTTCTTTGCCAAGCGTCAACTTGTCACCCTGTTCTCAGCTCCAAATTACTGCGGAGAGGTACGTCGCCGTCACAAAGGATGGGGCTCCAACGATTGACGATTGCAGTTTGACAATGCCGGTGCCATGATGTCTGTCGATGACACACTGCTATGTTCCTTCCAGGTGAGATTCGCCCTGATTTCTTCGTCCTCGTCTATCATGCAAGTCAACTGACGTTTAGATTCTCAAACCTGCCGAAAAGAAGACGAACCGAAACCCGTACGGGGCACCCGGCCGGCGTTAGTTTTCGTCCTCCTTTCTCTGAGTCCGTTTTCACCTTGCTTCTTTTCATTACAGCGTGTGATGCGCTTGTACACATGTCTAATCAAGTCTTTCCGTACTCTTTACTATATATCGTCACCCCCCGGGGTCTCCGGGGTATGGATGCGGATCAATGCTGACTTGACCAGCGTCGACTTCGGTCACACCCCCTCGGAAAAAACCGGGCAAGAAATAGAATGACGACGAGATTGATTGTTGGAGTGCGACGGGAGTTGTTTC
This sequence comes from Tremella mesenterica DSM 1558, assembly GCF_000271645.1. Lineage (NCBI taxonomy): Eukaryota > Fungi > Basidiomycota > Tremellomycetes > Tremellales > Tremellaceae > Tremella > Tremella mesenterica. The sequence goes on from NW_006711229.1 coordinate 1,308,386, forward strand.
ATTGGTGCGACATGCGGCATGATGTTCATGAGGTTTGTGACGGGAGACGGGATCGACTGGGGCGGTGGGAGAGGACGATCAAGATGGTCAAGAGAGAGGGGGAAGGGAAGAAAGATTCTCTTTACGCCTGTTATGTGTATGAAAACTCCTCCATCCCTTTTTTCCCTCTCTCTCTCTTTCATTCATTCACTCACATGAAACGAGTATCGTGAAATCGTCAAACTTATACTGTTTCTCCCACTCTCATTATCACACGAAGGAATTGCAGACGCATGGGTGTGTGGTACAAAGTATGTACTGGATTTATCGAAACGTTGTGTGCATGACGTGTGTCTCTTGTGTTGGTTGTTCCGCGGTTCCGGCCTGCCTAGCCAGACTAGCCTTTCGGCTTTCGGGCGTCGGCGATCGATCGTGTGGTCAACTAGTAGCGTTTGTTCCTCTTTGAGAATTGATCGTCGTGACAAATTTCTTCTTAGTCGTACTCGGCACTCGGTATCCGTACTCCGGGCTGATCCGTTTTACCCCATTTGACATGACCTTTGATCTCTCCTCATCCCCCCCGTATCTCCCCACTCGTTCCCAAGGCGCAAGTGTGAAAGCTACCTACGTTATAGACGGCCGTGAGCCGAGGACCGACGATCTGATACTATACTGACGCCCGGAATGGATCTAGATCTTGATTTATCCACAATGGGTATCCCCGGTCATTCCCAGACTAGTAGAACAAGCCTGGAACATGGAAGAAAGACGAGGAGAAAGACGAGACAAAAAGGTTGAATCGTCTATGATTCCATCAAAAATCCTTATTCACCTACACTGATCTCATGTCTTCACCCCATTTCCCACCATCTCATATCCCTTTGATCTTCTCTTTCCCCCTATCTCCATAACTCGTCGTCATCCCATTCACCTCGTGCATCGTGAGAATCGCTCCTTCCCGCCCTTCATCCCCCAATCCCCGTCAACCTAGCCAAGCCTCATGTTTTCACAATCGTCACTTGACCAATCTAACCAATCTCAGTCATATTCCCTTTCCCTTAACCCCTCGTCTCTCTTTCTCTTTCCATTCAAGCGAGGAATCGTTTCTTTCACTTCGCTTCAGAGCTCAACTTTTCTCTTGTCAGTTTCACGGGTCCTGGGTCTTTACCTCGCTTGGATTCCCACCCTTTCGCTTCCAACTAGTTTAGCTCAACACTTCCCGCTTGGCCGCCATCCCGCTTGGACAGTTTGATCTTGTGAATTTGTAACTTTGTCTTTCTTTTTGAGGGATGATTCCACTAGGAGATGAAATTGGGATCGGGTCCGATATTCAATCTTTATCATCATCTTCATCCCAAACACCTAAATTGACCAACACACAATCATCTAGATCTTCTTTCTCTTCTATCTCTTCAAACTTCGTACCACTTTCTTCTTTATCAATAACAAATCTTGATAATTATCCTTTTCCTCCTTTTATCTCTGAAAGTGGAGAAGAAGGATCATCAGGATGGGAATCTTTTGATGGTTTGAATTTCAGACCTAGACAAGGAACCGATTCTTCAATCACTTCTTTCTCTTTGAATGGTTTAACGAATCCTACAAATCTATCAAATCTATCAAATTCAAATTCAAACTCGACAAATATATCAAACGTACCAATTACTACCAGTCTTACGAATAATTCAAAATCATCAATTTTGACGAGTGGCAATTTTCCAAATCCCATAAACCTATCCAGTTCAACAAATTCATCAAATCCTATCACTTTATCGAATCTTTCGAGTTCTGCTCAACTTCATCAAGAAACACTAAAACTTTCAGAAGTGTCAAACGTAACTTCTGGTACAGATTTGAAAAGGATAGAAAAAACCCATACGGATAAATCTCAACCAAGTCTACCATCACCTCCTCTGACTGGGACTATCCCACTTTACTCAAAGGATGTTGTCGATTCACGTTTTATCAAATCGGGTGTGGAAATTCCAACAATGGTACGAGACATGTGAGTCTTCTCTTTTCATCTCCTTTTTCACATACTATTCATATCCTTCCTATTTACCCTTGCTTCTTTCTCATGTCTGAGACGTGTTGGATGGGGGAGGTGGGGGTGAACAAGGTATTCACAGCTTTTTTTATCTGCTTCTCTCGCACATGTCTCATGTTTCATATCCTCATATCCCATGTCCCATACCCCCACCCGCGCTGTGCTTCATGTCCCAAGTCATAATACACATTTCCGCCCTTTCTCACTCCCCCCCCCCCTCCGCCTCCCATCTCCAGCTGATCAGTAATCATCTCTCACGCCCTCCATCAGACCATTGTTCTCTCATTACAATATCATCCGATTATCCTCCTCGCTTATATAATAATACTTGGATCTCATGATCATACTAGCGAAGTAGAATCATGACTTACATCATCAGAATCAACCCAACCGATCCTTTCTCCATTCCACAAAGATCTCATTTATCACCAAATCAACCACCTCTCCTCCAAGGGAATATTTTGAATCTAGGACAAGATGTAAATTTCAATCAGAATAAATTAAGACCTAGAGGATTTAGTGATCAAGGTCCAGGTCCTACGAGACCTAGTATACATCCATTACCACAACGACAACATCCATATTCTGATCAAAATGATAGAGATGAGAGTTCTCGTGTTAGAGCACATTCGGATCCACGTGCGAATATCTCGGGTCATACCGTTTCTGCACCTTCTGGTTCTGGATTATCTGGGTTGTCTGGGATTTCAGGGAGAGCAAGTGAGGAAGGAGGGAGTAAAGAAGAAATCAAATCTTCCAGAGCTGGGTTAAAGAGGAGACAAAAATATAGAAGAACCAGAACGGGTTGTTTGTGTTGTAGGACAAGGAGAATAAAATGTGATGAGGGTAAACCGACATGTAGGAGATGTTTGATTGCTAAGAAATCGGTGAGTCAATTTAAACCACAAAACCTAGTTCCTCTCTTCATATTTCTCGATATTGTCCTCACTTCCTCATTCAGCTTCCTTATTACTTATTCCTCCTTCTGATCATCATTCTTGGAGTTTTCGTCGACGTGCAAGAGAATGTCAAGCTCATAAAAGTGTCAATACCCAGAACCTGAAGAAGCGCCCAGAAGAGAATCCAAATCCAGTGATCATAAACGTTCCAGAAGCGCAAGCAGTACCCCTAGCAGTGATGATGAATTACTGCCCAACCCTAAGCCTTTGACGGAGAGGGCGAGAGGTAAACGTAGAGCTAGCGGTGAAAATGTTTCGGGAACATCTGGCGATGTCTTTCTTCCGTAAGTCAGAAACTCTCTTTTGTCACTCGAATCTCTACCTAGAAAGTCCGACCAGAGTCAGAGAGTCTCGAGCTTGTGAGGCATGACTTGATCTGGTATGGACAGACATTCAGGAGTACACGGGAGTGATATCAGGACTGGGAACGTTTTGATACTTTTCAAAGCTCTCCTAGATCATACTATGAGAAAGATCAAAAACTGATGTCACCAGTGACGAAGAAGTCTTCACATACCCTCAATATCCCGTCGATACTTCCGGTTCAGGAATAGGTCTCTTACCTCCTGTCGATTTCAATTGGGATCCGTCCATGGTCGGAGAGTATGGCGTGGGTTTGGGTGATGATGGTACGAGTGGATATGCAGATGAAAGAGTTGGTCAGGTTGATGAATGGGCAGGAGGGATGATAGGGAGACAAAGGTGGGGTGCTGTAGGAGGTGCACCCATGTTGTCCACTCCGAATTGTGAGTCTAATTTGGTATCTATTTCTCTCTTATTCACCCACTGTACCCTTTTACCATCCTACTTCGCCAGTCAGTTTATAGCCTACCTACGTGGTAATCTATACATACTTTCCTCTTTGGTTCTCAGATAGCTACGTCGGACCGAACGTCTGTGTCACAGTCATTCGTATCATTCCAGTCGTCCCGTCTCTTGCATGGAATTCAGGGGGAAGACAGTGCTTGGCAACGGCCGTGGAGTCGGTCATGTTATCCATTGACTAACTTCCAGTCCTCCTTCCTTGGTTCCCTACGGCAGAAGAACGTAGTTTGATATTACACTACTGCGCCAACGCCGCCGATCTCATGATGGCTATTCCCTCTGGTCTCAATCCGATGTTAGCTATCAACCTCCCCTTGGCTCTGGACAGTCCTAGGGGTATGTCTATAATTCGGGACAACTGTCCTGTCCTTTCCCCTTCACCTCTCTGGTCCTCTGGTCCCATGTCGCTCCCTGCTGCTTCATTACTCCGCCTCTTCATCTTCTTTCACTCCCCTATCTCCGGAGTCCTCTCATGCCCTCCGTTCCTCCATTCCCTTTCTTCCCCCTATCGGCGAGACCCCCGATTCGTCTCAAAAGGAGGAGAATCTGATGGACATCACAGACTGACCAACAGGAATGAACACTTCCGCCGACGCACTTCGTATAGCTCTCCTCGGAATAGGTGCCATACATCAAGCTTTTCTTCTTGCCCGAAGTGGCGTAAGCACCACACAAACCGCGGCCATGTTTCAATACGCTAGTAATCTCCGAGATGTGGGTAAACAGATGGTACGCAGTGCTGCGGTTGAGAGTGGAGGAGGTAGCAGTGATGCGGCATTGGGAGCAGGGACGGCTTTGGCCACTATCGATATTTTCTTCGGCGGCAGTGGCTGGCAAGAAAATTTCAAGTTGGCAAAAGAGATGGTCGCTTTGTGAGTTTTCAAAATTCTCCCGTCGTGTGTATCACATAATTGCTCGCCTTTCTCGCACATACTCTATCGACTGCCAAACAGCCTTCCAAGTGGATCAGTCGTTCAACTTCTCTCTGACCAGCTTCTTCACCCCACGGTGTGCCGTAATACGGTATACAGCTGTGTCATCGAGAATTATGCGATGGGGAGCTAGAGGAAGGTGTGGTCGAGCGATGCGCACGTGTACTGACAAACAGCCGAGGAGGACCAGCAGAAATGCTCAAACGTTCTAAACCCACCCTCTTGGCCGACGGCGTGACTTTATCTCCCGCACGGATGTTGCTAGAGATTCTGGCGATATACGAGACGTTTGGATGTCTGACTACTGGTACAGAGCCAAGTTTGATAAGTGATCAATGGGAGCCTTGGTGGTAAGTATTGCATCATATCTTCGAGAGACTTACATTGCTGACGAGTAGGTTCGAAACAGGCGGATCCACGTACGAGGAACATTCCGTGGAGAAACAATTTGGAAGTGAGTTGTCGTTCTATCTCCTCTGTTATCCTCCACCGTTCGAAACTACTTTCCATATCCCTAATCTCCCACACAGCTATGTGGGCGTCACCTCTTTCTTAACTTACCGTCGCGTTTGTATTGTACGTCCAGCAGATCAGAATACTTGGTGGAGAATCAATACTTACATCAGTGTCCCGGATGATGGTCCAGCTCTTTGCACGCATCACTCGTCTCCTCGCTCGCGTAACGCGTTCTACGACAATCATCACAGAAGCAGACCCTCTTGCCCTTTCCTCCCCTCACACAGCTCTAGGACCCTCTCCAATCTCACCATCTGAATCCAGCTCGGCCGTTTCCGCGATCCTCGAATCGACTTCTTCCATACCCATCGCTATAACACCTTCTGCCTTGTCATTGATGGCCTTTGGCGGTATAGATCCATTGGTCGTTGAAGCTAGACAATTGAAGAATGACGTCGATGCCTGGATAGAAAGTTTAAAGTTAACCACTTTGGAACATGAACGAGTACAAGTGGGGAACCGGGCGTATGCCCATGCTATGAAGGTCAGTCGTCTTCTCTATTCGCAGTGATCCTCACACGTCATTCCAATCAGTTGATCGGTGAGTAGAAATACTCTCGTCGGAAGACTTAGGAATGTCACAAGAAGGGAAAGAGAGTACGAGCTTCAACGTTACTGAATGCTAAAAGTGCAGATATTGTTACTCCGTAACGTATTCAAATATCCCCGAGAAGATGCGAGGGTGCAAGATGCGGCCGTGGAAGTTTTACGACATTGTTCTACTTCGACAGCATTGTTAGGCATGTCTATTGAGTGAGTATCGTCGTATTCGCCCACAATTTCCGGTCAACTTTCTCATGCCCCCTACTTACTCACTTAACAGCTGTCTCACTGAAACGTCTCTGAGACCCCCCAGTATGAAAAGAAAAAGCATGCTGACTTCCAGTCTCACATGGCCTGCTATCATTGCTGGATGTTGTGTCACATTGCCTGATCAAAGACAATGGCTTTTGACACTTTTGGAAGGATTCAAGTGAGTCGTCTTTCATCTTCCTATTCATCACGATTCCGTTCACCACCTACGGATCATATTTGTTGTCGTCATGATCTCTCTGAACCGGTTCAATCCAACTGTCATGGAGATACACTGACAATCAGAGCGCAATGCTGTTTCGACATTGAGACTGCCTCTCGGATAATCCAAGAAGTCTGGCGTCGCGTGGATGCCAATGAGCCTAGGGGAGATTGGAAGGAAGTATGTGAGGATTTGGGCTTACAGGTTTTGTGAGTTTGTCTTTCCTTTGATTCTCACTCCACCCATATATCTAGTTTCCCGTATATCATTGAGTCAGACCGATGTTGAATTCATTGTCAAAGAGTCGGTGCTGATATCATAGACTGTGTTGATAATTTCCAAAGAGAGGAAGTTGTGCATTATCAATCATCTGGAGATCTTGGGAATTGCTCAGCATGGCTGTTCAAAAACGACATGTGTATTTATTGGGGAAACCGAGTGTCTATAATGATCATTGAACACGTCAAAGGGGAATGATGATGAAGTATGACGACCTGAAACGTAATGGCAAAGCATGTGCATGCAGATGGATGAATGTATAAATCTTTCATCCATATTGAAAAAATTGTGTCCGTTGCTATATCGATCCTTTCAAGTCGCAATCTCCTGTAGATTTGATCTTGGGCATGTACTTGTGCACTTCATTCACACTTTGATCTTACAACAATGCATCATCCACAACATACATAACCTACACAACGACGGCAAATTTGTCCTTCGGCGTCGGCCGTCAGCAGGATCTGACTCGCGTCCTCGAAAGAGAAGACTACAGGTTTTGTGCTCAGAGGGGAATGGATTCAGGAGAAAGTGTTCAATTCTTCAGTCGAGATAAGAGCGAAGGGTAGTGATGGATGAGGAAAGGTTCAACAAGACTAATTTTCTATCGTACACAGAAACTTATGAGTGGAAATCGTAAAATCAGAAACCAGCGAAGGATGAGGAAAGATAAGTTGCCGGACATGTTCATTAACACCTGACCCGACCCCATATATCCCTCTTACATCCTCCTCCTCCTCCCCCTCCCCCTCCTCCATGCGTGGTAGTAGTAGTAGTGGTGGTGGTGGTGGTAGCCACGACGCTCGTACTCGTGGTCGTGGTTGTTGGTGTGATACTGGGAGACTCTGACGTAGCTGGAGGTGGAGCGGGAGGAGCGGGCATCGGAGGAAAAGTGATATTGCCGATAGGAGCACCTCCAAAGACGTCCCAATTGGTGAGATGTGTCCATGATTCTAGGTTTGTCCAAATATCATCCAAGTTGAAAGTTCTGGCCGTGTTGTAGTTGTCATATACCGTCACACTGAGGTTAGTTTCGGTACTTTGGTATTTTCTCTGCTTCTTGTATCTGAGTGAAGCACATAGAGAGGAAAGGGAGAGGTAGTGAGTGAGTGGGTCAACATAATCCGTATGACAATGTGAGGGCGAGGTGAGAAAGGGAAGGGATGAATTAAAATCCGAGAAGAAAAGGGAATGGAAGAGACGAACTCACTTCAATGTCTTCCCATCCCATCCGGTAGTAAGCGCGGCCACACATTCCGAATTTCCTAGAAGCTTATTACTTGCACTCATTCCTAACAAGATAGGTGAGCTATCCACATGTTGTCTCAACATGTTTACTTATCCGTCAGCCTTTCCGTCTTTTTGAAAATAAAAGACTTACAGAGCTCAGCCTTGTCCGTATCACTAGTCAAATCCGGATACTCCGTAGTGGCGTCCAAACCGGTGACGGCTTCTAACGCATTGTCGCAGCCGCTGGCTTGACCTTTGAATGTCCATAGATTGTAGTATGAGACTTTGTAACCATACGGCCACCTGAAATCAGTGAATTGACACTCTATCACTCGAATGTTGACTTTGGAAAGGTTTAGACGATGACGAGCCTCCAAGAATATGAATGGAGACATGGGACGAGGAAAGGTCAAGAGAACCATCTCCTGGGCAAGGGTTTACATGAAGCGGAGGCTTGGAAGATGAGGAGAGAAGCTAGTAAGATGAAGAAACTCACCAATTGGTCCCTGGTACACCTACCACACCTTCAGGATCACTAGCGGGAAGAGTGACATTGGTCCATTGAGGCTGGAGCGATTCCGGTTGAGCCAGTACGAACCCAGTCATCAACTGGGTATCGGGTTTCCCGCCTGGTCCTATCAGTAACTACTCACATCTCTTCAATATTTCTGCCATACGCGAACAAGGTTGGAGATTGCAGATTCATTGTCCAATGAGTGTCATTGGATCAGGAGAAGATCCAAAACTAAAGGAAAGTACGTATACTACAGTATGAATCAGACGGGATAGAAACATGTTTTGAGTTTGGGGAGAAAGTGAAAGTTGACAAATTGAGGACAGGACAATTTGAGAAACACTCACCAGGCGTATACACATTCGTCGTGATCCATCCTTGATTCTTGTGTACTATGGAACACATAGCAGCTGCTAGATCATCCATTGTCACAGACTCTTCGAATGGTGCCATCGTCACCATTTGATCTATTCCATCAGCTACGTAGTCATGATAATTTCGTCTCGCATGATCCGACGCGCGGCCGATTTGCTCCACCCTTGCTATCCCCTACACCCGTCGTATCTGTAGGCTATAGTACCGAGATCTGAAAGGTGATTCGGACCATGGGTGGAGCGGTCAACGAAGGTAGTCACTAGCAGAATGAGCATTCCAAAGGGTAGAGAGGGAAAGGGGTACCCCAGAGAAGAAAACACCACTAGAAGAGTGAGACAGTGAAGAGGATGAACCTCACCTCTTGTGATATCCTTACAATCCAATCCACCCGGGACGTACACCGGTCCGGCGGCGGTGGCGTTGATAGCTGAGACCTGCTCAACTACCAGTCAGTCACACCAGTTTCCGACCGAATAAAAACTTACCATTTCCAAGTATGGCCAACACCACTCCACCCAAGGTTGCAGAAAAAATCATGTTTCTATTATGCAAATTGACTCTTCTCAAATCGTCAGATGGGCGGTGGAGAAGCCCATACTAAAATACTACTACAGCTCAATATCTTCATCTTATGCCTGACACATGCACAACTTGACGTCCTTTGCCTATCCCCGACCGCCTTTCCTTTCATCCATGTGTCCTGACAAGGGGCGTGAGGGTAGATATGCTCCTCGTTTGTCAGTAGTTGAGACAGCCGAGTAAAATCCCGTGACGGTGAAAGATATGCCACATTTCCAAACCTGTTCAATGGCCGTCAAATGGTCAATACATAGTCAGAGTCGTCAATAATGATCAGTATACATTGTCAGACGCATGTGGTCTGACTAGCTAACATTTACATGAAACCCCTCCTGCCCCGGCCGTCTGATTGACGATGACAGTGACTGTGAACGGTGCTTGATCTTGAGGTCCTGACAGACACGTCGAGTTCGCTGCGGGCGCACTTTTTGATGAACTGTTCGACGACGACGAAGGGTCTTTCGGGGGTTGGCTGCTATTGGCAGCCTTACCACCTATGGGCAGACCTGCAAAGTAGTCCCAATTAGTGAGGTGGGTGTATTGGACCACGTCCGGGAAGAGATCATCAAACGCAATTGTCTTCCATCCTACAAAATTCTCGAAGACGACAACACTGTTAGTCAGTATCTCACCTACGACCAAGTACTTCCCCATTGGAACACGGGATATTTCGTGTCGGGGTGAAAGCGGCCACGACTTTCCATCGTGATGTCGAAATGTTAGGGGCGCATGTCCCCATGTCCTCGCACACGAGAGAAGTGAAGTAATGATAAGGAGGCGGAGAAATTCGTTCTGTGTACTTACTTAATATCGGGTTTGGTCCCATTTGTGGTGAGCACCGCTTGGCAGTCCGATTGCGGCGAATCGTTCGAGCTATTCTTCCGACCTAGGATGATAGGTGAACCATCAGCATACTGTACTAGCTGATCCCCTGCATATAAGCCTTAACTTTGGGCTGACAAGCAAAGACGTACGAAAGAGATTCTTGGCCGCAGTATCATTCGATTGAAGCGTGACTGTGGTGGCTTTAAAGCCTGTCATTGCTTCCAGTGCATTCTGGCAAGAGTTGGGTTGGCCATTCTGGATGTAAAGATCATTATATGCCGTTTTGAACCCGTAAGGCCACCTGAAGTCAACATTTCAGGTTCAGATCATCGTTGTAAACGTCTTCAAGGAGAGTAGGACTTGTTCTGAGGGTTTAGAGGGCAATCGGAAGGGCAGGCATGGCATAGAGAATGGAGCCGAGAGGAGGGAGGAACAGTAGTCTCACCAACTGGAATTTTTCTTGACGCCAGTGACTCCAGCAGGATCGGAGTTGGGAAGGGTGACCTCTGTCAAGACGGCATCGAGTGTACCTGGCTTGGCCATTCCAAACTTGGTCGGAGCTTGAGTGTCTGCAGTCTTTCCTAGATTATCAGTGGTGAACACGTCGCAATTTCCGCGCGGGCGCTGCCAGCAGGACCACTCATTCCGTCCAATGAGTCTTCGATCCAGTATGTGCCATGTTCTTAATGTGAGACAGATGAAGTGATACAACTCACCTGGAAGATAGATATTCGTCGTAATCCAGGTCATCCTCTTGTTTACTAGGCAGCATAAGGCAGCAGCTAGGTCAGTGGCCAAAATGAGGCTGTTGTTCGGCGCCGTCGACAACACCATTTGATCTGGTTTTTCAGTCCATCTGATCTCAATGATACGTAGTAACGATGAGTTCTACTTCACAAACAAGTGTTCCTGAGATGGGTGAAAGTGATTATCTTTAGGATTGAAGTAGTTGAGAGAGGATAAGAAAGTGAATGCCATCTACTTACCCTTGGTTATGTCATAGCAAGGCATATTTGGAGAGTAGACGGGACCTGCCTCTGACGCAGTGATCGCAACGACCGGTCCGACTAGAAAGTGTCAGTCCTTATTCGCGAACATACATGATCAAACTTACCCTTCGCTAACGAAACCAGCACAATCGCAAGCATTGTTGAGAGTAACTGCATATCTCTTATTTGAAGCTTTCCTTGTCTTGTGACAGGGGATGAAGTTGAGTATGTTCACTCTTTATAGACCACGGGAGAAAGTCCGGGCTTTGTGTCCACGCTGTCTCCTGGGTGTCAGTTACCCATTGGGTCTCCCAAACCTCCTTTCCGTTTATCAAGTGGGCCTGAGGGGTCAGGAGGGGATCAGCTACATGTGTGTGCCGGTGTCCTTGACCGAGTGTGAGCGTATTCTCCGTTCTTTCCTTTGAATCCCCTTCGGTCAGGCAAAGGAGCTGTTCCCGTGACGAGGGACGGTTCATGGTAAGCAAGGAATAAAGGAACGGGTGGCACACTGGAAGCTAATGACCAAGAGAGGGGGATGGGTAAGAGAGGAGTGTCGAGTGAGCGGGGGTATTCGACTTGTGATCGGGGGGAATGCAGCCCTAAATCAGCATTGACCCGTCACGGGAGTGTTGTCGAGGAGAGGAATAGTAGATAGCCGAGATGATGGGTCAGAAGTCAGCACACATGGACGGATGACATGCATGATACGGGACTGACGAGGACATGATTGTCAATGATTATACTACACTTTTAGGACTGGCTGACTTCTGGTTGAATGCGAATGCTGTGATGTTTTTCGGATGCAGTGATGGTTATTCATGTGTTGTGATGCAATGTGATGACGTTATTGAGATGTCGTGCGATGATATTGACCAAGCTTGGTAATTGAAATAATGGAGACCGACGATGGAGGCGAGACCACAGGGGCGAGTATTGTAAAAAGAAAGCACAGTTACTCAGTGGTCGCAGCAATAGGCACAAGGGAACAGGGTGGTCAATGAGGAAGAAAGACAATGGCAGCTGAAAGTAGAGCGAGTCATAGGTAAGCTGAATCGAACGCGCCAGAGGCGTAATTGTACAGGTCGGGCTCCGGGATGCCGAAACTCGAAGTGCTCACGGCTATTTTCGGTCAATAAAATCTCCCCCAGTGCCGTGAACAACTCACTCGACAAGGTGGAAAGTCTAGCGGCAGCCGATCTCTGCCGAGTGAACGGATTATCCGGCTGACTTTTAGCGGAGAGGTGAGCGATCGTCGGGACGAAGCCCACCTCGGGGAAGGGTTCTTCGTCCCCTTGACGAGCGCCACTGGAACTCTTCGTCAGCCCCGTTGCTCCGTTCAGGACTAAAGCTTACTAAAAGAGCTTCGGACGCCACTGCTCGATGACGCCCATGACAGCAGAATTTCGGAACTTGTTGATGAGACTGGCTTTACCCCTTGTGGTGAGTGCTGCACGTCGCGGGAAGGTGAGGACCCACTGAATGTTCGCGTACGAGACTTGAAGCACCTTCTCACTTGAGAAAAGGTTCCATTTTTTCCCAACCTTGGCCTGTATGAATGCGTACAGAGCGCCTACGTCGACGAAATTCACGAAAGCATATCCAACGTTACAACAGTTCTTGAAGTCGAAGCGAAGATAGACAAAATCAAAGCGGCGAGGAACAACCTGGAGGATCAGTGTGATCAAGTCTTATCAAGGAGCTCACCTCATGGAGGATGTCGATGAGCTGGTCTCGCGAGAGTTTGTTCTACCTCATCAATTTTCGAAAGCAGCGATGCGAGAATACTCACAGGAACGTCTTTGATCATGACAGTGGTACGTGGATCCAGTCCAGACAAGATTCTCTCCGGAAAGACACGATTCTCTTCTGGGATTGCTTGCCGGTCGTAAGGATTCCATTGACGACCAAGGCCTTGACCCAGTCTTGACCGCGCTGAGATGTCCATTGTGTTCATGATGCCAGCGATTGTGCCCGGTTCTGACATACGACGACTCATGGCTTCGAGATGGGAAGGTAAAGGTCTTTCGGGGTACGGCGGGAACGAGGCATGTTTCTCGAAGGGGCGCGTCAAGGGAATGTAAGGTCCGAAGATGTCAGAGCTGGGGTTTGTCTCGTGCGAGTCTTTGTTCTCCGTAGCATAGGAAGGCCAATGTCCGGTTGAAGGGTCTTGAGCGGCAGAGACTACGTTGCGGCGACGTAAGAGGGGCTCGATACTCTGTCGTACATCATTCCCAATGTAGGTCGAAGAGCCCAAAGTGTTGACGAGACGCTCAAGCAGCGGTTGAGAGCTCTGAGAGGCATAGCGGGCGCGACTTGCATTCCCAGAGATGGATGTGCCGTCCAGGATCCCAATGGCGTCACGAGCATGACGTGCATCGAAGAACTCCGCAAAGAAAGACTGAGTCATGTGTCAGCTCACACTCAAGAACCGTCGAGGTCGCGCCCACCTTGTTTCCTGCACCCAACGATTCAAGCTTCCACAAGTCGCCAATAGATTCAAGCAAGTTCTGGTGGTCAGCGAAGCGACCCCAGTATGGGGATGCTACTTGCCTGCAGGAGATCGATGTCGACTTCGTGCTCAAAGTCAATGACGACACTGGGCTCACAGTCCCCAAAAACAATATTCCATTCCTCCTGAGAACCCACAATCTTACATCATCAGATATCCTTTACACGATATGGTAGAGCTCACTTGTTCAACAATGGCCCTCTCCATCTTCATACAGTGTAGGGAGAGTGGGCGATCGTTGTTCTTGAAAAAGACCGACTGGTTGCGAAGCCCTTCGTAAAGTTTTGTCGTTTCCCTCGGGTCGTGGAAAGCGACCACCACCTAAAAGTCAACTTCCGTATGCCATAAGGAATTGAGGACTTACACAACCCTTACTGCTCAGATGCTTGACGATGATTGCCTTGAAGTCTGCGAAAGACTGCTGTTTCAGATAGTTTGAGATCGTAAGGCTAAGCTCACCTTGACCATCGCCTTGATCTGTCGGTCATCCACGTCACGAGGTACATTGGACAACTGCAATTTTAGTTGATGCTACACGTTCGTGCGCGTATAGACGTACCATTAGATATCTGCCCAACTCATGAGCAGTCAAGGTGATATCGCTGTGACGGATTCTGGGCAGTTTCTGCTCCATTCTTCTGTTACCCGGAAGGTCGGAAACTTGACGGTCCTTCTCTTCAACATCGTCCCAGGGGTTGAAAACCGAAGTTTCTGGTCTGCGCGACTTGCTCAAAGAATTATTGATGATCGGCGAGAAGTCGTGTTGATGAGAAGGTGTCCGGAGTTCAGTTGTCGAAGCGGACGGAGGGGTTCGAGACATGTCTATCAAGATCAGCCTCTTTCGTCACGTTCAACAAAGAGGCTATACCTGTGTGGGCAGGTGTCTGATCAGAGGGACGCCACTGCCAGATCTAAGCCGTCAGCGAGTACAGTCGAACTAAAGTAAGAACAGGACCTTGCTGTTGTTGGCCGGTGTAATTGGGTCACCAGAGAAGGTGAGTTTAGAAAAGTCCGGAAGCCCAAGCTCAGCGCCTATGGGTCGGAAGATGTCCGAGTTTGGGTTAAGCTGGTGAAGTCAGCTCACCGGTGTTTTTCGCCTTCCGCAGAGATCTCTATTGATCTAGTGAGATGGTGAAGAAGGGATAGTTTGATCAGCACTCACCGTCACATTTCGGTCTCTCACTCTCTCACCGGGACTCAGCCCACGAATAGGACGCTGTGGCACTGGAGTATTAGGCGGTTGGATCATCCTGGCGGTAAGAGGTATAGTTCCCACAGGGAGAAGGGAATCAGTGAAAGCACTTACATTCGAGAAGGAGTACTCGAGCTGCTTCTCATGTGTGTTGCTGGAGATGAACGAGAGTGACTCAAAGGGGGGCTGCCCTAGTGAATCAGCATCTTTCCATCGACATAGCAAAGAATTCGCTTCACCAATAAGACGGAAGTCATTGAGGAGAATATGTGGGGAAGAGAAGGAAGGGTGAGCGTGGTGGACTTACCTTGTAATACTTGCCATCGGAAAGAGAGGAATCAAACATGTCGGATGAGCTGTGAATTGTGGTGAGGAGAAAATCTTTGAGTGAGTTACCAAGTAGAAGCAGAAGAATAGATTACTTTTTCGTCGTCTACGAGACGGTGAGATAACGAGGGACGAGTGCTAAGTAGAAGAGATGTGAGGAGGCTTTATACAGGATACTGTACTCGGTATACAATCTGTGTACGTGTTTATGGAGTGAAGGTAGGTGAAGGAAGAGATGTGAGGAAGAGAAGAAGAAAGAAGATTGTGTGGGTAGAGAGAGAGAGAGAGAGAGAGAGAGAGAAACGGAGGCTACGAGTGGAGGCTCACTTTTGATTTTCTTTCAATTTGTCGTAATTTTTCGAAAAAAAGTGACACGCCAATCGAGACTATGTAAAAAGAGAGAGAAAAAAAAGCAGTCACGCTATCTGAAGTCTGAAAATCCACTCAGCTCGAGAATGAGACAGAGAGGAGGCAGTGCTCTAATCCTTAGCTTCCTCCAGGGCCGAGGGGTACGGAAGGGGTTGGACCTGAAGTCGAAATGGAGACACAGCTTCTATTGCTATCTGTGCCAACTCTCGAGCTGACAGACGATAGTAGACCCCCTGAGTGGCGACAATGTGGTACGGAGCAATCGCGAGATCGTGAGAGCTGCTACACCAGGGTTAATGAGAGACATGTCGGTTCTGGAGCGGTGCTAGAGATGCAGGGAAAAAAGACAAAAAATAAGGCTCGAGCGGATCAAAAATCAGGCGCGTCATGGCGGGTTTCTTTTGATTCCGCAGGAATTACCCGAAAAATTGGCACCAGCGAAATTCACCACGACCGAGTGGTATAGTTTTATCAGGTAGTGGTTCACGGTTACTAGTACTATAGACACCATGAAGGAACAGATGCAATACTAGTAAAGTACACACCTATCATTTCTTCTTTCCCTTCTTCTTCCCACCACCCGTGTTACCCGATCCAGAATGACCCTGGGAAGTGGTACTTCCCTGTGTGAAACCAGTCCCCATCGACTCTTTCGCCCCTTTCTTCTTGCTCATCGTTACGGCGTATGATTGACGCTGTCGGAGTGGTATCCATCTCTCAGGCTACGAGTCAGTAATGTGTTTCATGAATTGAAAGATATCTCACATCTTCGGTGAACTGACGAACTTCCGTTGCTCCTTTTGGCAGTTTGTGTTTGCGTTTCTTCTGCTTGGCCTTCTCCTTCCCTTCCACATTTTTGGCAATTGCAGGTTTTGTCTCCACTTTGTCTCCACCCGTTGACCATCCAGCCGGCAGGGAGGGAACGTTGGTTTCAAGGTCGACTTCCGACAAGGATGTGGATGCTAGGACCGAGTGATAATCATGCGAAAGGAAGTCCAGGTGGGAAGCGGTTGAAGCCAGGTTTGTGAGGATGTCTGGGTGTTCAGGGGAAGACTGAGTATGAGTGAATGGATTGAAATCGCCAACGAAGGAGGACATACAGGTGAACATCCAGCCAAGAGCTCGTCATAAATCTGTCGAGTTTTCTCATATTCGCCTATTCTGTATCTCTGGTCAAGTAAGCTTGAATATCTCTAGTAAAGTTTTGTACTCTTTCTTCTCTACGGCCATTCGCTTGTACAGATTGAGAGTCATTTTACGATGTACTACTTTGTAAAGGTCGACACAAGGGACTCACGATCTGGCCCTCAAGATGCAACTCCCGTCTACCCTTTTCTCCGATTTTCGCTTCCAACACCTTCAAGGCTTCTCTCTCCCGATGCAAGCGATAGAGACAATAAGCACGTTCAAATTGAAGTTCTGACTCGTCCTGATACGAGACGACGAGGTCTAAAGCGGCAGAATATTCGTCGGTTTGAAGATGAAGAAAGAGAAGGGTTTGAAATCCTGCCCTAGACTTGGGGTCGAGAGTGAGTACTATTTATCAGTCCTGCTTTCCCCTCCGTTCTCTGTACAGCTACAACGAGCCATGTCTATAGTGATACATAAGCCTACATGAGAAGAAGGAATGATGTTGGGGCTTTGTAAAAGGACCTACTCTTTCTGCACGTCTTGATGGCATTCTGAAAATAACCATCATTCACTTGATCCACCAAACCTCGATAAAGTTGAGGGAGTCGTTCTTCGGCCGACTTAGGTGAACGAGGGGTGAAGGATCTGTGCATGGTATGCTGTGCCATGGTGCGACTAGCCACTACGACCGTTAGATGAAGTTGATGCTTGGAGGAAGTGATGAGACGATAGCACGAGGAATATGCGCAGTCGGGAAAAGAGATGCCGGCGGTATGTAGTGCAGTCATCGATGTGAACCCTTTGTCAGCCAAAGTCATCCAAAATTTTCCACTTTCAAACTCTCTACCTTGGATCGTGAGATTGATGGGAATCATGACCTATCTACATCCTACATCAGTGGTTTTATAACCCTTTATTATCTCATACATCTTTCTCTCATAATTCGTTGTTCTGGCGAGCCAACCATGTCGACCTCTCACCGTCAACCTTCACCCAATGACAACTCCGACAATGACGGAGATGTGGAAGAAACACCTATCAATACCGCAGGTGCTTTCGTCTCTGGTTTTACCTACTTTCCAAATTCATCACCCCCAAACCAAGAGCATTTACCTCTGCCTTCGTCCACCAACTCCATAGACGAAGAAAAAACTCTCAACGCTCATATTCCCTCTACACCACCTGGCATATCTAAAGACCGATCACTGGAGAAAATCCCTTCCGATGTTCCTCCTACCATCTCTCAAACTTCCATGTCAACTCGTCCAGCTCTATCTACAGGACGTAAAATCGCAATATCCGGCATTGTCACGTTCACCACTGCCATGTCCGCCGCTGGACAGATGGGTCTCACCATCGCCCTTCCCAAGATCCAGACCGAATTGAATATGTTGGCTACGGATTTACAATGGATTCAATCAGCTTACACTTTGACCAACGGCTGTTTTCTACTTCTCAGTGGAAGGATAGCCGATGTTTACGGTCGAAAATTGGTGTTCATAGTTGGCGTAGCTTGGTATGCTATTTGGTGTCTCATTGGAGGTTTCATGAAGAATGGTGTGGGGTTAATCATCACTCGGGCTTTGGCGGGTGTAGGAGCTGCGATTTCGTCAGTCTCTTCCATCTTGTCCTCCTACCTGTCTCCTTGCTGATGTCCCCCCTTCTTATGTGTTCACCCACAATTCCCCCTCAGGTCCTGTTCCTATTTGTATGGAAATATATGGAAACGTGGACTGACGAACAGAACACCAAGTGCTATCGGAATCATTGCTGCAAACTTTGAAGGTCGAGCAAGATCCACAGCCTTTGCCTCCTTTTCAGCTGGTGCACCCATCGGAGCAGGTTTCGGGTTGGTTCTCGGTGGTGTGTGTACTGCCTTTGCACCGTGAGTCTATCTCACCTCAAGCTGCTGGCGCTGAAGGAATAGGACCACATGGAGAGCTTGTCTGTGGTGTTTAGCCGGTATCAGTGTACCGCCAGTCGTACTTGGATGGTTCTTCATTCCTCCGGATCATATACTGCCCACCGGAAAAGATAGATCGATCGATTGGGTAGGAGCGACGATGGTCACTTGTGGATTGGTATTGCTTCAGTTCGTACTTACCGACGGACTGTCTGCTCCTCATGGTTGGCGAACGGGATGTGAGTATCTCCCATGACTCAGCACGAAATTTTGTCTCTGATTTTACTCGCTTTATCTGTGCTCTTTGTGTACTCCCCGCTTCTTTCTGTGTCTTCATACCTTTTCTCTTCTTTCCTTGCTCATTACTTCTCTTCATTGTGTCCTAGATATTCCCCGTTGTCCTCTCTCTCTCCATCTCAGTAAAACTCCTTTTTTCGAATACGAGAGTGCGTCCTGCAAAAGACTTCGGGCTATCAAATAAATACGGAATATGCTCACAAAGTAGATATCATAGCCCTTCTCATCCTCGGAGTTGCCCTCATAGTTGCATTTTTCTTCTGGGAACAATACGTGGTCACACGTACCAGCAAACCCCCACTCACGAGTCCGAAATTATGGACAAGGGCGAGTGGAAAACTGGCTTCTGTTTACTTTATTGGATTTGCTACCTGGATGTGTTTCGCCGTGAGTGACCCTCTCAAATCGTACCACTTCCAAGCGTCCATCTTCTATTCTCCCTCTGCGGCGTGCTTCAGCCTTGAACGTTCCTAAGGCCCCTCAGTCGCGTTCCATACTTGTACGGATGAAACTAATTAACAGTCTCTGTTCTATCATGCCACATTATTCTATCAACAAGTCCAAGATCTCAGTCCTATCGGTGCAATGTTACGATTCCTTCCTTGTCCTATCTCTGGTGTATTGTGTAATATCATCGTTGCCGGGCTCATCGCTTCTGTACGGACTCAGTGGATTGTCTGTGTGGGGACTCTGTCAACAGGGTGAGTTGTGTTGTCAGGCTGCCGTCTCTTCTCTCGATCAGTCACCACTCCTCTCCCCAGTCTCTCTGAATCCCCACAAATTTGTGTGTCCGTTTGGTGTGGCCAAGACTGACGTATCAGTATAGCTAGCATACTCTTCGCCCTCGCTCCACCCGGAGGGATATATTGGGCTTATCCATTCAACGGCATGTGGTCATGTGTCCTCGGAGCGGATTTGTGAGTGAATTTCATCCTTCCTTCGTCATTCTCATTTCAAAATCTTCTTCTATACGCGATGACAACAATTGTATAACATGACGTTCCGAGCTGACCGTCAGTCTCATGGCAACAGGATCCATCTTTGTATCCGCCCTTTCCCTTCAATCTGAACAATCCGTAGCTGGTGCTCTCTTCCAAACTCTCGTTCAACTCGGCGGATCATTCGGATTAGCATTCACGACACTCATCAATCAATCGATTTACGACGATCGTATCTCCTCTGGTATTTCGGAATCTTTGGCTTTGCTTGATGGTCTGCGTGTGGCGTTTTGGTTAGGTGCGGCTTTCTGTTTTCTCGCTTTTTTGGTTGCGGCCATCATGCTGCGTGGGATGGGGAAGATTGGGAAGGGGGTGAAACGGAAACATGATAAGGAAGGAAAGCTGGGTGAGGGTGATCATGATCGGTATGTGGAGAGTAAGAGTAGGATGGATGAGTCTGAGACGTCTGACGTAAATGGGCTAGAGGCCGTAGGGGATGAGAAGAATAGAGGAAACAAGCAATAGAGCTCTAATGGAGTGATAAGAATTGCATGTTATACATACTGTATGTCTGCCGTTGTCCTGTCAAAGAATTGGCTATATATTCTAAAGAGGCAATGTGTCAATACCAATGAACATGTGAACTACATTGTACTATACTGTACAATAATATCACGCAGGCAGACACAAGCTCACGTTGAATACTCGAGTCACTTTGACGCCATACTCTTATAGGTCACAAATTATGCATCTCTCGTACTCAGCATCATCTTGTAGTCTACTGAAGGACCTCATCACTGTTGAAGGAAGAATGTTCGGGCATGGTGAAGATACATGATTGTCAAATAGAAATCCGGCTCGTACTTCCAGTTGCTCCCTGCCATATCAGCTGCAATCATACATTTCTCATTAGCAGTCAGAGCGTCTTTTGGAGCCAACCCAATGCTTCCATCACGATGATGCTCTCCCTTTGCCATCAGAAACAACCTTGCATCATCTAAGATCGATGCTGGCATCCCACTTGCTACCTCAAGGTAGCTTGTCAATGGTTCAAAAATGGCTTTGTTGGGGTCCTCACCCTTGTTAGACTCGTTGATTACTTCAACCGTTTTGTCAGCCAGGGCTGTCAAAAGTTCTATCATACCTGTTGGGAGCTTGTAAGCTCCCCACCGGAAGGAGACTGTTTGTTCATGGTTGTCATCCTCTTTGTGTTCATGTTCAGTGCCATCCGGGAGAGTTGGGGTGACTAAGGTATATGTATCAGAATTGTCGGATTCAGCGATTGAAGAGGTGTCGACCATCGTTCCGTCGTTTGAAAAAATTGATTCTGTGTATTCATGTCTATTATCTTCCGGGAGAGTTGGGTTAACTGAAGTGTATATATCAGACAATGAACAATCATAGTTTCCTGGTGCTCCTTGAGCTTGAGGTTCATCATTGGATCTAGCGATAAAAACAGAGGTGTTGGACATTGTTTTGTTGGTTGAGAGGTTGTTTGGTGAGTTATGAAGATGAAGATGGTGATTGGTGATTGGTGGAGCTGGGTCTGATCCAAGGGTTCTTATACTTCTTGAGCACACAGCCTCCTCTGATAGACATGAGAAGATGAGGTAATTGTTGAAGGGAGGAAGGAGAAGCTCTGCAGTGAGCCATATATGTCATTCCGTGAGCCTGAGAAAGTTCAACAAGGGTATGAAAGGAGAGATGAAGATGGCAGTGCTATCTCTTCTCCTGATTTTGCCTTCTCTACCTGTCAGAATGATACATAGACCATGACATAATCGAAAGGAAGG
This sequence comes from Tremella mesenterica DSM 1558, assembly GCF_000271645.1. Classification (NCBI taxonomy): domain Eukaryota; kingdom Fungi; phylum Basidiomycota; class Tremellomycetes; order Tremellales; family Tremellaceae; genus Tremella; species Tremella mesenterica. The sequence goes on from NW_006711229.1 coordinate 1,329,906, forward strand.
TGAGAACGTGGGAAGGGGCTATGCGCACGGATTTCTTCTACCACTTCAGGCGTGAGAACGACAGGAGAAGAGGACGGTTTGATGATTCTCCTCTTATCCTCTCCGATTAACGCGGGTTTCGGATTGCTGTGCGTGATGATATGTCATCATGAGGGAGACGGGGAGATATTTGGGGACGTGAATGGTGGAGAAAGGGAGGAGATAGTAAACTGCAAGATCCCCCTTCCTCGTAAGCAAAGTACCTGTCTATCAAGGTACACACACATGAATGATTTCTTCTTCTTGTGCAAATAGAATGTCACGGTTACGGCACTTGCTAGACTCAACGTCTGCCTGGGATCATGAGACCACAGGTGAACGTGACCAAGGGGGAAGAGAAGATGGAAATTTCACGGATCAACTGTCATGACCGGGTAGCGAGCCCGCGATCATAAATCGTCCTAAAAAGCTCAATATCAACTCTACTAGTGTTAGTTGATCTCGCTATTAGTACTGGTCGTGACATCAACAGCTTCAGAAGCTCAGCTCACTCTCTCAATTCGACCGGTTGGTGTCAGGATCACGCGATCACGGGTACCTTACCTGGTAGTCGTAATCCATTTCCTGTTCCCGTCTCCGTCTCATGTTCCCGCTACCGGACTTACTCCGTTCCGTACCACGCCTGGTACCAATCCTTCGACACCACTCCCCTTTTTTACATCTCCGTCTTGGCAACTATCATCGTTCTTTCTCTGCTATTCTACCTCAACATCACTTCGAACTACGTACGCCCTTCATCGGTATCATCCCGCGCTCTTTTTAGTATATAGGACGTAGTCTTTTCTCAGCAATGTCTTGTCGAATGTATTTTGTGTTTTCCTAGTTATATCATTTGACATACATCTCATCGATCTTACAGATCTCTTCGATACACTACATCACTAGGTTTGTTCCCTACAAGGCCTCATTGTCACAGCTCATCGACGCAGACTATTCCGACGTCTGGTCCTTACAGTTGGCCAGCATTCATGTTCTATGATCATTCAAACTACATACTGACGAGCTACACCATCAGATCTCTCCAGTGCGTGAGATAGCTTTCTAGAAAGTTTGTACTCACATTGGTCACTGCGCGGTCTCCTGTTTCCCCATCTTTTGTAAACTGAAAAGCAAGGAGTGTCTTTTCAATCTCAGTCAGAGTTCTTCCCCTATTGAGGACATTGTGTCTAATAACCTTCTTCTTGGCAGCAGCTGAAAGGCCAGTCATGTCCACAATGGGTTTGTCCAAGGTTGGCAAGTCTGGCTCAAAATTCACTGTGTTTGCACTGTCTGATGCCAAGTTGCCTGAAGGGTCATTGTCCACAATATCCCTGGTCAAGAAATTCTCAAGGTCTTCTAGCAATTTTGTATCCAGCATTGCTACTCCACCATATTTGTTCAATGCTTCCAAGAGAGTTATAGGCCCATATTGATTAACTTTGTTTGGAGGACTTGATCCTAGGCACTGTGTGGTATATGTAGTCAATTTGTGCAATCTAGTGAGAGCCAAGTACAGAATGTCACTCTCACCCCAGGTGAAGGACTGCTTTACCAATGAGTCTTTGTCCAGAAACGGGTTCTCGATCTCGATTGGTTCGTCTCCACACATCTCATTCCACCTTTGAGACAACACTTGTTCCACCCGGTACCCCAATCTATTGGCATGTGTACTGTTAGGACATTCTTGTTGCGCCGAAGCATAGGCAAAGATTATCTTGTCGAAGTTGGTGAGTTGTCCCATCAAGTGAATGGTTGTCACGACCGGGTAGCGAGCCCGCGATCATAAACCGTCCTAAAAGGCTCAATATCAACTCTGCTAGTGAGAGTTGATCTCGCTATAAGTACTGGTCGTGACATATTCCCCCCCTTCAGGGAAGCTGGCGTCTCGACAGCAGTACTTCTGAACCTGAAACCGTGGCAGGCGCGAGGCCTGTGGGTTTCCAAGTCACATGCGTTCGGCAGGTATTCGCGCTCTCGGAACTAGGAACTAGGAACGTCGAATCGGAAGATCCGACCATGGGATGGTCACATAGGACCCTCGGATGGTTGGCAACCCCCAAACCAACCCCTCAGGGCGAAACCTGAGGACAAACGGTGCTGACACCTGCAGCCAGCACCTCACATAGAGTGAGAGCCGCGAATTCGAACGGGTGACCCGTTAGAGTTGATATTCTGTCACGACCGGGTAGCGAGCCCGCGATCATAAACCGTCCTAAAAGGCTCAATATCAACTCTGCTAGTGAGAGTTGATCTCGCTATAAGTACTGGTCGTGACAATGGTCTCTGTTACGGGGTAACAACGAATCGAGAGGACTCTATCGAGTTCGACGGATTAGGACAGAGGAAAGTGGGAGTTGGAGGCAGTGCTGCAGTAGGTAGGGACGGGTTTTCCCTTTTCGAGATTTCCCCACTGGGTTTGCTCAAAAGCGGTTTTTCACCTGTCCGAGTATGTACATAGACGCTTGCAGTAGGAACTGAGAGGAGGACACGGATACCTGTAGACAGTATATAGTACAATCAGCAAAGTACCAACTTTGCTGATTCTTCAATATCATTCTTTGGCTACATCGATTGCAGAGGAGACACAATCCATTAGCACCAGAGCACCTAGATTTCCACGAGACCTCCATCGAGTTCGACCCAACCTGCGACCTAGTCGTCGTGTTTCCAGTACCGTTACAGTCTCCTTCCCTTTCTCAAGTTTTTCCAAAAACGGATTAAGACTTTCCATCCCAGCTTCCGAAAGGTTTTCCAATGCTCGTGAAAATAGCACAAGAGCACTACGAATTCTTGGATCTGGCATGGCAATTTGACTTTGATTGGGGATTAGATAAGCTTCTAGAGTATCACTCATAAGGGTTTGTATGGCCTCTGTAAAATCAGACGAGTTTTCTTGAGGGCCATTTTCCCACCCAAGAGTGGTGGGTGAGCAATCGGACTGATGAGGATCCGTACGGGTATCGACCATATTTCTGAAGCCTTTAGTATAGTTACGTTACACCGAAAGTGATGGTCTTTGAGATACAAGATGGGGTAAGAACAGTAATCTACACATTCATTCCCCTATATTGTACTTGTGTGGGTGTACTAGGAGAGTCTTCTACTGGTGGGAACATTCATTTAGTAGTGAAAGGAAGGAAGGAAAGTTCTGGGTGCTTGATGTATCACCTCTTTACCCCGCATGAGAGAGACTCGGGCAATGGGGGTTGCGTGGGGGAAATAGAGAAGTGAGTTCATACGTCATCGAGCAGAGGGTTAGACAATGTTCCCACGATTCCCCTTCCTGTGTCTTTCTCCCATCATGTCTCCCACACTTTAAAGATACTAGGGTCCTCCCATGATGTCAGAGTCGAATCCGAAAGGGAGACTAGAGAGGGAATTGATCAAACGAAGATATTCATTGGCTGGCATACGGTCGTAGAGGTCACTCTATAGTATCTCCTCGTTTCAACCTCGGAAGAACCACCTTGCGCCAGATATCCTGCACCTCTAGAGATCAGCCAACCTCCTTCAATTATCCACTCCTTCCAACCAAAGGTATTGTCCTGCAATGTTTCGTCCAACCTGGGAGAAACATGACAAAAGACCGAGGTGAAAGACTCACGAGATTTCGTTTTACCAGGACAAGAAGTGGCGATTTTATCCCAATGTGGGCTGGCAGACTGACTGTCAGCTTCAACCTCTCTTGTCGTTTCACTACAGTCTTCGACCTGATCACATCTTGACCATATCCATGCGACAACGCCCTAAGAGTTCTCCACCACCGATTCAATTGTCGTAAGTACGTCAGATGTCACGTCCGACAGATGGGTAGTGTGAAAGCATGTTTCCTTCTAAGACAGGATGTGAGATGTACGAGGCGACGAATCACTCACATCAACTATCATCTTGAACATGGTCAACTTCATCTCCTTAGTCCATCCCGGTCCTCCATTCGACCAGACCTTGTTCTCAAGTAAAGACGGTAAGATAGTTTTCCGCCAAGTATCCTTACACTCTACATGGTGTCAGCCACTTCCCATCCTTCACAGCTTCAGACGTCCGGCTATCAACGAACAAGGAAGTGAAGAACACTTACGAGTCGGTGTTTTCTTCACTGAAACTCCCACATTCTCCCAGTTGGTCTTCGCTGTCTGCGTCTTATCAGCATTCATCTCTCGGTTCTTGATGGACTCACCTCCAGTACTCGACTAACTATCAAAGTCTTGTTGTGTCCCTCTTTCTCCGGTCGATCATTCATCATCTTCTCTTCCTCGTCCATACCCTCTTGCCCTGCCTTCGTGTCATCGTCTGCGGTATCGACTTCTGCATTCTGAGCCTCTACAGTCTTGGAGTCTGTCGCTTCATCTCCAGATTCCTCGACGCCAGAGGAAGCCGCGGGGGAATGGGGGACATGACGTCGTGCTGCTTCGGTAGCGAGTTGACGTCGTGGAGCTTTACCTCCTGTGCTTTTACGAGCGGCGTTCTTCGTCCTTGACATGGTGGTTGTTGACGAAGTGCTTCAAAGACAAGGTAAAGATGGAGCTGTCAGTCAATACGAAAAGGGAAGGAAGGTTGTCTTGACGACCGAGATAGTGATTGATTCGCCCTGATGATTGATGGTTTGATCCGTGTTCGCTGCTTCCGTGATCCCGTTGTCCGTGCGTCGGATCTTCTGACTTCGTTGCCTGTCCTGTCAATTCTCTTCGTTTCATTTCTCGGATCTGTATTTTCTTTTCTGTCTACCTCTGTAAGTGCCGATCGGATCACACAATATCCATGTATGTAAGGCTGACAAAGAGAGCCAAAGACCTCACATGCTATCACAGATTGAGAGCAACTTCATCCCCGGCAATCCCTTGTCTTCTTTTCATTCGGCTGACGATACCACTTCCATGACACCTGACAAAGCTTTGGTCTTACGTATCATGTGGGAAAAAGCAGAATCTCCAGGTCTCAACTGGGACCACCTGTCCCGTGTTCTGGCAAAAGAAAACGAAAGTGCCAAACGGCATAGTGGGGTCGTTTTCAGGGAAAGGGATCCGAATGGAATCACCTTAGAAAAGATGTATCATACCGTAAGCTAGATCTCCATGGGAGATGTTTTTGAAAGCTGATACGAAAGATTATTCTCCCTGCGCTTAAAAGGGGTGACCTACCTTACGCTGATGCTCCCCAACCGACCGGAACAAATCGACATGTCACGGAGACTGGCTTCACCGCCAATCAAACGTCCTCGAACACAACATCCGTCAGTGAAAACCGCAGGACAACAAGAGACGGAAGGGATGTCCAGGAGGATAGGTCTTCCGCACCTAAGAGGATGAGTGGATCCTCAGCGACAAGGAAAAGGAAGGAAAGAGACGAGGACTTCATTGTAGAAATTGATGAGTTGTCAGAAGGTGAAACAGAAGCGAGACCGAGAAAGCAACCCACTCGACAAAAGAAACAACCTCTTCCCAACTGGGTGACAAGAGATGATTCCCCCCTCTCTTCGATTGCCTCGACTCGATCACCGTCACCTACTCCCGCATCGGTTGAATTCGACCAGGAAAACTTAACCGTTACTAGACCTCCCATCGGCCAGCCTGTAGCAGTCTCATCTCATGTAACTGATCAAACTGCCAACTCGAGTCGTCCACTCCACGTCAAAGGCGAACCTCCTTCATCTCCTCAAGTTCCCGGGGGATATATCCGAAACCGACAATCTCCTTTGGCCGAACTCCAAGTCAAACCTGTTCTTCCCTCTTCACAACGCCGTACACTATCATACAGTTCGAAAATCCGAGAAGAAAGTAATCTCCTCGAAGGTTCAGAAGCCTGTTTTTCATGTCGGAACTCCCAACCTCCCCGAGATTGTTGGCAGAATAAAGGTTCTCATAAATGTGTACCATGTGGGACAGGTCCATGTTCTCTTCATCCGACTCCTGTGAATGTGAAAATAGGTCGAGGACTGACTTCAGTGGCTTCTTTGTTGAGGGGAAGAGCGTTGGACGCAATGAGCAGGGGAGAGAAGAACATTGGTGATATCGTATTGAGTGTGGATGGGTTGATCCCTGCTTTAGATTTTCATGGAGGGGATTGGCAGCAGCTGAAAGAGGTCAGCAAGGATCTACACAAGGTTGATGAAGATGCGAGAGGACGTGGAGGTGAGAGAGGGTAGGATAGCAACACACACCTGTAATCGATTCGATGGAATGCTGGCGCACTGATACGTACATATGATCATTAAAGAGGATAGATTAACATGCATGGGCTGTATGAGTGCCATTCGTAGTCTACTGCAGCGTTAGTAGTAACACACATACGTATTAGGAAGACTTAAACGTACCATCACCGTCGCTTAGGAATCACTCACTATGATGACATCACAAGAGGTCCGTGCACGCCACAGTCACGGTTACAACCTTCCCTCATACTTTTCTCCTTTATCTCTTGACTCATCATCTCCCCTTACCCCTGACTTCATATCTGACCTATTGTGAGCATTCTCTTGTGTCTTAAACTTCACTGACAGGAAGACATACCGAAATGCCCCCTAAACCTCCCAAAAGCAGGGTCAACAAAACGATGTCGATCAGTCCTCCAGCCGTGGCTGACCATACCACAAAACCATCTTTACCTGACAAGAACCTCGTTTTGGAAATACTACTCGCTCGACTCGATGCTGCGAAAGATATGGATTGGTATCAATTATCTCTCTCTCTGTCCTCCACCAACAGTTCCGACCAAGATGAACACAAGGGTGGTAAACGGAAGAGTCCTGTGATGGAGAAAGGCGTAGCAAAGAAGAAGAAAGAGGATGACGAACTGAACGGAACTTCTTTAAGGGAGATGTATTATAATGTGAGTTAGGAAGAGAGGTGAGAGAGAAGAAAGCTGATGAAAAGAGAATATTACCTGCGCTGAAAGAAGGTAAAGCACCGTGGATCGAGATGCCGGAAGAGGATGTTTCGTCAGCCAGCGAGAAGGACCAGCCTAGCCCTATCACTGAAGAAGTCTTCGAGGCACGCAGCCACCAGATAGGTAGGAAAGTGGTGAGGAAACCTAAGGCCGGGGGACCTATGGAGGAAGATGAGAATGATGATAAGAGCGAGATCATGACTGACGGTGCTCATGAGGATGAAGTGATGAAAGACGAGGATCTCGAAAGTGAGGAAGGGGACCTATTGGAATATGAAAATAAACCCAAGGATCAGAAGAAGAGTGAACCTGGTCCAGTCCTTGTTCCTATCGCCAACGACAAGATACAGCCTGTGAAGAAGCCAATTACTCGTAAGCTTCTCGGAGGTAAACCGAAAGAACCCAAACGTCCTCCTGGTCTAAAGACTCCTAAGTGCGTGGCTGGAAAGCCGGTCCTGCAGTTTTGGAAGAAAGATCAGAACAAGGGAGACAAGAAGAATCACGAGAGCAAGTCGAAAGCGTGTTTGCTAATATTAGATGATAATACAGAGGGGAAAAAGAGCATGCATCAATTCTACATGTCTCTATACTTATCACATTCCACTCACACGCATAAAACCAGAGACGATCGAATAGAGTTCAGAGGATAAGTTGAACGGAGAAATATTCGACGGAAGGGGTAATTCTAACGGCGGTTCGGCCGTCCTGGCCCGATTCTATCGGCTAACACTCCCCCACGGGACAATGCACGACTTTGCAGTAGTCCCGGACGATTTATCGATGGCGACGGCGAGGTTTGTGATGATGTAGAAGGTAATAACGATGAGATATTGAGTGTTATGTGTGTGGTAGTAGTGGTAGGTGAAATCGTGAAATGAATTTCGGTGGGGCCCCCTGCGGGGCTCCGCTCTGACACGTGGTTACCACTCACTACTGACGACTGACTCTTCTCTATCATTCCTTTTACTTCATCACTTTTATCTCCAATTATCGGTATGTCCACCTTTCGTCTTTCTCCACTTTTATCACTCGTTTCTGACTGTCTGAGCTTCCCTCTATCCTGTCTACTTCTTAAAACTTCAGGTTTGCTAGTAGACTCCCGAGAATCGATGAATTTCCTTCGTGGTCCTGGCTGACGATATTTCGTAGAACCGCTACCCACCGAGAAACTTTTATTTTCATTAACAATTTCATTATGTCTTCGCCACTTCCCGATGGTATCGATCCCTTGGTTCCTCTCCTGAGGCCTGGTGAGGCTCATGGTACGCTCATTAGTCACTTTATCATGAAAATTATCTCTGACCAGCTGAACTGTCGGATATCTCGGTCCGTACCTTGGAGGCGACCTGTCGACAGATCCGTTTCCTCCGAAGGTTGCTTGTCTCTCTCTCGAACGCTGGTCAAGGTGCATCTGCACCTTTCTTCGACATTCTTTACGATCTCGAAAGGGCCTGTCAGCATGTGGAGAATTTGTTGGGATACCAGATCGATGACAATTAGTGTCATGTATCCTCCCATCTTTTCTATCTTTTATCTTTTCTTTCTTTTCCTTATTTTTCTCTCTTAACTCTCTAATGACTCTAGGTTCTACCGGTGGCTTCTGACCTATCTTAGAATTACTCACATTCTTAGGTACACCTGAAAATTTTACATTTTGGCTCACGAGAACTTTTCCTTCGGTGGTACCTTCGGTGGGTTTCTCTGAAGTTCCTTCCACCCACACTTCTCTCTCTGGTACCGACTCTGTCTGTGGTACCACTTCGTTCTCTGGTACCACTTCGTTCTCTGTACCACCTGATAGATCTCCTAGATCCTCGAAATCTGAATAATCGTAATCGATGATTTCATCATCATCTAATGTCACGTATACTGAACCAATGTTTTTCTTCTTCGGTGGTTCTACCCGTATCGCTGACATATTCACCGAATGTACTGGTCCACCTAAAGCCTTCGTGAGTACGTCTGCCCTCTGAGAGACAGTGCTAACGTATTCTAGTTCAATAACCTTGTTACTGACTAGATCTCGAAGAGCATGATGTCGAATATCAATATGCTTTGTCCTCTGGTGAGTACCAGGTTTCCTCGCTAGTGATATCGATCCTTGGTTATCGCAGTTTAATGTAGTAGGATTTAGTTGATCGTAGCCTATCTCCCTCAATAATCCTCTCAACCACTGAGCTTCCTTCGCTGCTTCAGCCATCGCGATGTATTCTGCTTCGACTGTCGACGACGATACTGTAGCTTGTCTTTTTGAACTCCAGGTTATCGGTGAGTTGTTCATCATGAATATCCAACCTGTAGTTGATCGTCGTGTGTCTTTACAACCTGCCCAATCGGCATCAACCCATCCTGCTAGATCGCTAGCCTCGCCACCGAGACGGATACCATGTAAACGAGTGGACCGAAGGTAGGTAATTACCATTATCCCTTCTTCCCATACTTTCTTCGTCGGTTTAGTGAGGTACCTAGCAAGGTATGAGGCGGCATATGATATGTCGGGTCGAGTACATGTGGCTAACCACTGTAGACATCCTATTAATTCTTGAAATGGTCGAATTTCACTCTCCGCCTCCGACATCGATGGATTTTTCGCAGTAAGGGGTAATGGCGTTTTTCGGTCTCGATGTAAGTCGTTTTCTGGAAACTTCTGAACTATCTTATCGATATATGCTGGTTGGTTTAACCATATTGTCTTTTCTTCTCTGTTCCTTGTTACCTTCATACCTAAGATAGTACTTATCTCCCCCAGGTCGGTTATTATCCACCTTTTACCTAGCCCATCGAAAATTTCCTTCGCTTCTTCCTTCGACTTCGTGGCTAATACCAGATCATCGACATAGGCTAGCAGTATTGCTGCTCCCTTTCCTTCGATTTTCTCTTCTGGTCTGTAGTAAAGACCCCAATCTGATTCGATTCTTGAAAAACCTAGGTGAGATAATCCTTCGCCGAGTTCTATCCACCATGTCCTGCCAGATTGCTTTAAACCGTAAAGAGACTTAACTAACTTCAAGGTATTACATCCAGGCTTCGGCTTTATCCCCTTGGGATACTTCATGTAAATTTCTACATCGAGTTTACCGTTTAAATACGCCCCTTCGACATCGGCCTGACGAATTTCGAGATCTTCGGTGGCCGCTATAGTCAAGAGTATTCGTAACGACCCCGATCTACCGACAGGTGCGAATGTCTCTTCGTAGTCGACACCTGGTACCTGTGAGAATCCTTGAGCTACTAGTCTGGATTTATACTTTAGTAAGTTTCCTTCTGAATCTGTCTTCACTTTGAATACCCATTTACATCCAATGGCTTTACGGCCCGGTGGTAACACCGTTTCCACCCATGTTTCTTTAGATTCGATGTTAGATATCTCTTTCTCCATGGATTCCAGCCACTTCTCACCATCTGGGCCGTTTACTGCTTCTTCAGGAGAGATAGGATCAATGAGAGAAGTATCACTTTCGATACCTGCGATAGAGGCGAGTGAGACTAACTTATTAGGCTCGCGACCAAAGTCTAGGAACGAGTCTGTTAGGCCTGCAAAACGGTGGGGGGGTCGAATAATTCGTCCGTGACGTGTCGTCAGGATCCCCTCATCCCCATCATTTCTTCCTTCCTCATCATTTCTCTCATTTTCGACGATATCGTTCTCATAGATCCAATTTCCTCCCCAAATGCCCTGTCCTCGTCGTCTTTCAGTAGGTTGTGGGCCTGTATTAGGTGAGTTGTCTCTATCGACATCATTTCCTTGTTCATTATCGATATTTTCCTGTTCGCCACTTTCTGAGCGGTCGTCAGGGAAAATTTCTTCGTTGACGACGGGGTCTAGGTCCACTTCGATGGCGTCAAGAGGGGTTTGGATGACATCTGGCGACTCTCTAGTAGCCACCATTCGTCCTGTCGAGCGACGAACATCTCGTGAGTGTTCGATTCGTCCCGATCCGTCCATTCTAACGATCCAACCGCTCACACCCTCATCTTGACCTAGTATAATGGCTGATGAACCCCTAGGTATCGTGAAGTTCGACTTCAGCCTTATCTCCCTTGGTATCTGAACGAAACATCGTTCACCAAATCTCCACACGCTATCTAAGTTCGTGTCTCTTCCTGTGAGTGATGTCCAGCCTGATTTACCACTGACACCAATCGAGGTTTTCATAATTATAATGGCGGCGTATCTGACAGCATAGGACCAATATTCGTTCGGTAGTCCTGAGTCGAATAACATCGTTGATACCATCCCCTTCAAGGTACGTATCATTCTTTCCGCCACTCCATTTAATTCTGGTGTGTATCTTGGTGTGATGTAGTGGTTGATCCCTGCTGATAGGTAGAATTCCCTCATATCGAGGCTATCGAATTCACCTCCCCCATCAGACCTAATCACCCTCACCCTTTCACCAAGCTGTTTCTCTAATTTCGAGATACACTGTCGAACGATATCTGACGATTCGTTCTTCGTCGTTATCGGTACGGCGAACACAATTCGACTCGCCCTTTCTACACCAACGAAGAAATATCGTTCACCTTTTATCGCCGGACCGAACGGGCCAGCAATATCGACATCCATTCCTACTCCTTCACCATCTCCTTTTAACATTGGTGCTTCTTTATTCTTCGGTAGACGTGTTATCTTGGCCTGCATACAGGCGGGACATTTATCGGTTGTAAAGGGATCGTTCTTGTAAGTGTCCCAGTCCTTCTTCAATAGTCCCTGTCTACCTAGACTCTTTAGTTTATCTACACCTATATGTCCGAGTCGCTGATGCTCAGATTCAAGTGGTGAAGTCGCCTTCGGTGTCGATATCACGATCATCGCGGCAGACATCGCTCTGCCAAATCGTACCGACCATAGTGAGTCATGTTTCCTCAAACCTAGTTTCTCTTTACCTTTACCTATCCATCCACCACTGCTGCTTAGATTCGCCTTCCATCCCCATGAGAGTAACTTCGAGAGGGATAGAAGACTTATCTTCGCTGTGGGGACGTGATGTACATCTTTCAGTACCATTTTTTGTCCTGAATCTAGTTCGAGGTTAATGTCACCTGTTTCCCAAGCCGTCATTGACTTGCCAGATGCTAGTCCGAACACTCTCGGCTCCACTAGTCTTTTAATATTCGTCATTATCGACCTGTGAGGAGTTATGTGGTGAGTAGCACCACTGTCCACTACCCAGGTAGGGATTACACGAGTGTGGCTCACGTCATTAGACTCTGTAGCTAATCCCACCCACTCATTATCCTCAACCCACGGGTTTTCAATTTCTTCGGGCCATACGATGTTACTCGTGTACCCTTCGTCATCATCGAACCACGATTCTGTCGACATGGCCATCCCGGCCCACGCCTCGTGTTCACCATCCAATGACGAATACATCAAGGAGGTTTTGGAGTTATCCTTGGACTGGTTCTCATCCTTCGAGACCGTATGTCCTTTCTTATTATTCTTATTATTCCTCCATTTCTTTTTACCTCCATCCTTTACATCTGCGTTTTCTTTCCTGTTCGTATCCTCTCTTTTAGGTTTACGACAGTACTTCGCTAGATGTCCTACAGTGTCACAGTTATAACACTTTCTAGTTTCTTTCCTGGGCTGACCATCAGAGATATTATCTCGGTTCACCCTCATTCCTTTATTTCCTTCGACGAACATCGCGAATCCCTTCCTATTGGTTCTACCAACAGGGCGCGCTTTACGTCTCGCCGTTTCTTTATTGAAGATCGATAAGACCTTTTCCCAAGTTCTTTCCTCTGCTATGAGGGATGTTACTTCGATCTGAATGATCCTGTATGATGGTGCTAGAATGGTATTGAGGAATAACCCAGCTCGTTCCTGTGAGTCAAACTTCAACCCCACCAATTTCGCTTCGGACATCGTCTTCGAGAAATCCTCCACATGCTTAGCCATTTCTTCGGCCGTCGCATCGTCCCTTAAGTCATAGCTAAACAACGCTTGACGGACATTCCTTTGATTCTCGATCGTCGCTGTTACATGCAGGGCTATGCAGTAGTCCCACATTTCTTTAGCTGACATCTTCTCAGATATATCAAGCATCACAGCATCCGACACTGTTCCCTTGATCATCCCCTGCGCTTTATTCTCCCTCGCTTGCCACTTTTCCCATTCCTTCCACTCTTCTCCAGTAATCCTTCTACCAACCACTTGCCCTTCGACGGGCGTGGTAGGAGGTACTGATCCCGCCCTCTCAGCTGCCGATCTCACCCCTATGCGACCAGGTTCGGTATCATTACCTGTGACGATATTCCACACGTCACCTATCTGTAGATACACCTCGATCGACTTCCTCCACGGAGCATACGATGCTGGATCGTGGGATAACTTTGGGTGGTTCTCAAGAGAGATCTTAGACGACACGGAGGTCATTATGAGGAGAGTTAGAAATGGGAACTTGCCTTTGTTATACACAGAAGGTATGTGACTTCCGACTGTTAATCTGTTTGCTAATATTAGATGATAATACAGAGGGGAAAAAGAGCATGCATCAATTCTACATGTCTCTATACTTATCACATTCCACTCACACGCATAAAACCAGAGACGATCGAATAGAGTTCAGAGGATAAGTTGAACGGAGAAATATTCGACGGAAGGGGTAATTCTAACGGCGGTTCGGCCGTCCTGGCCCGATTCTATCGGCTAACAAAGCGGAGGTATTGTTGGAGATGTCTGAAGAAGACTGATGGGAGGTGAGTCAATTTTGAAGGTTCATGATGCATCGTGATACATTTCTGTCGGTCAGGACCGAGCTGATTGACAGGTTCACGAACGACATCCATGGAAGAGCTGATATCATTGGTTTCTAAATACAATCTAAGGAAGGAAGATACATCGTATACGGTGGATAAAGATGCAAGTAGATATGTCTGTCCCTACTTACTGTCTACTTAGTCACTCGATGAAATGGTATTATATCTCCTCATCACTTCCCATCAGATCTTCCTCCGGGAAATCTCCAACGCGTACTTTGTCTGGTCGAACAAAAACTGCGTGTTTTGGTCTACATTCGAAATACTTCTTCCCATTCACCCTTGACGTCAGTCACAGTTTTCAGCAATCTTAGCAATTCGAGTTGAGTAGTACGTAATATTGAGATGGGATATGACGGATGTAAGCGAGCACTCACGAGCCACCACCTTTCCCGACGGGCTCATCCAGCTCTACACCCACCCACACGCCACCTCTGCCGACAGAAGCCTCACCGACGAATCTCACAGTTCCTCGTCTAGCCATGTCTCCTTCTGAAGATATCACCTCACATCGCTTTCCGGTGATAATCTCTGGAGGAACGGAGGTTGGTGGTGGAGGGGCTTGGGAAAGGTTGGTAGGTGTAGGAGCGAACCGACCGAGTTTGTTCGCTTTGAGGTGGGCTAGGACAGTGTCTGCTGGTCAGGTGTGCACTTGTAGAAGTATCAGGATTCTCCAAAGTGCCATCATCGTCGATTGCCAACAGTCGTACTAGTAAAGTAGATTGCACCGTAGTCTTGTATCAAAGACCGGCTCAGGGGTTTTTGAGAAGTAAGAGTGGATGAGAATGTTCAATTTTCTTTGTTTGTACATTGACAGAAGACCAGGTAGCACGAGATTGTACAGGGGAGATTTTCAAAGGAGACAGGAGAAAGTACGCACCAGACCTAGCTTCATATTCCTCATGCGTAAGTTCGAATTTGTCCACTCCCGTCAAATCGCTATACTCTCCTGGTCGAGCTGAAGGATCGGTATTCTCCACCTGTCGATCAGCTTCTACTTCCTTTTCAAAACTTGACTGACCCTTATACAATTCCCGTCCTTCACCCCATATTCCTCTAAACTCTTCTTCTCATCGTCGAAAGTGGCCAGAACGGGTGACGATTCGAGTGAAGGATACAGTCGGAGGATCTGATATTGTGGAGATATACCAGTGACGGGATGTAACTTTTCTTTCAGAGCTTCGATAGTGATGAAAGGGTCAAATCGGCGTTCTCCTTGAGCATCGGGAGAGGAGATGAAGACGCTTACGAGGGGCATGACGGGTGAGTGGAGTTAGAGGTTGAACGCGACATTCCAGGAATGTACTAGATGTGATCGAAAGGGTGGAAGCAACCGTGGGAAACCTTCTCCTCCGGTTGCAGATGGAATCTTGGATCGATGGATTGTATGTACAACTCTTGACAGTCATCATGAGCAAGCAAGTAGCCGTCACTGGTGAGTCATAACTTTACTGTCAAGGAGAAACAACAGTGAATCTCAACTACAGGTGCTAGTGGATTACTCGGAAGGGCAGTTGCTACCTACTTTGAACAACATGGTGATGAAGGTTCGTTCTTTTTATCCTTACTTATTTCATGGAATGTACCCCTCTCCTGAGAATATCTCTCTCACACAGCTGAAACAGAACTGATTGATAGTCTTACATCTCGCTTTCAGCCGTACAGACAAAAAATCAAATTACCTCAAACTTGATTTTACCGACGAAGAAGCCGTAGGCAGATTCTTTGCTTCTCATCAGATTGATGGTACGTGTTTCTCATAGTATACAAGCATAACCCTAATTGATAGTGATGATACATTGTGAGCCCAATTGATGCTGTTTATGGCTACTGTAAGCTTATGTGTAGGTGCAGCGGAAAGAAGACCCGATGTTGCCGAAGCGGTTCGTCGTAGTTTCATCACAATTGATTTCGAGCTGATAGGTAGAATCCCGAGCTTGTCAAAAAGGTGGGTCCCATCCGTCTTCGTGGAATTCTACAACGAAAGAACATAGAGTGATGTGAAAAACTGACATCTCAAGCTCAACGTACAAAGTCCTCTTTTGCTCGCTACTTTTGCTAAGAAATATGGCTTCACTTTGATTGTCATCTCCACAGATTACGTGTTTAATGGGAAAAAGTGAGTTGAAACCATATCCTTCCCGCATCTTCCCCGTTGAATACATTTCACATCGATTCTCTCTCACGTCCTGAATTACTTCCTCATCAGATCTGTACTGGTGAGTCTCGGCATGATCCTTTCTTGTGACGAACACCCAGAAGTCTACCCTCCAAGACAGATGTGGTAGTAACGGACTTGCCTTCTCAGCTGAGTCGTCCGCGAAAGAATCAGCTGAACAATAGTCCACCGTACGAGACGGATTCTCCTACCGACCCTCTGAACGCATACGGACAATCTAAAGTAGATGCGGAACAAGCTGTTCTCACTCAAAGAGAAGAAGGAGCTAAAGTCACCGTATTGCGAGTTCCCATTCTGTACGTTTCTTTCAATCTGTAGATGATAATTAATGGTAGGTACGGACGAACGGAATACAATGCAGAGAGTGCGGTCAATATCATACGTGATGGTAAGTCTCAATATTTCGTTTTATGCCACCATCACCCTTACCTCTGTTTGCTCCCATACCTCTCGTCTTCCACTTCCTGCTCCAATTACTCATGTCCGTCTACTACGATATCTTTTGTGTTAGGGCAGGGGATGGAGAATGATGTGAGAGATTTCCAGTGGGTCGTATGAGACCAGTCATGATGCTGATAATAAGTGGTAGAAGATCAAAGTGGGAAACAATACAAGATGGATCATGTTCAAAGACGTTATCCTACCAATGTTGATGATGTGGCTAGAGTATTGTTTGATCTCACCCGTGCGTCTTTCTCTTTCCCCGTCTCCCCTTCATCTCATCTCTACGTCGTTCAAGCGCTTCACTTTATATATCGTTTCTGCCCCTATTCATGTTCATCACTCTGCACACATAGTCTCTTACTACTTCCTCAGCATGGTCGACTTATATGATACCAGCTCTGATTCATCACACATGCCCCAGTGAACTTTCTCTTTAGAATCTTATGCCCCCATCGATTCTGTCTCAAATTCAAGGAGTATATAGGGAGACCGGTCAAACTGGGCGAAACTAATTTCCAGATCTGGGGAAACCACTCCCATTCATCGTACACTATTGTTCCCCCTCTCCAGCGTTATCGAAATGGGATATGACCCAAATAATCGCCCGACATCTTCATCTACCCATTTCACATATTACCCCAGAAACTGTCGTCCCACCCGGAGCTACTTCCAGACCTCAAGATGCTCAATTGAGCACTCGCAGTCTTCAAGATATAGGCGTGGACGTAGATGAAGAAATGTCTTTTGATGATTGGTGGAGAGAATATGTGAAGGCGTCTTAAATCTTATATTCTCAAGAGTCCCACATACATGGACTAGAGAAACCGTAAAACTATGTGGCATGGTTGGAGAAAGTTCTCAGAGTCAAGGAAGATAACATTACACAATGCATATAGAAATGGTCGCGATTCATACACACCGAGAATTTTGAAGACTAGAAGATCTCATATTTGTCATCTACTTTTGACAGCTGTGGAAGTAGTGGGGGCATTGGTTCGGGGTTTAGATAATTTGATTCCTTTTGATTTCAAATGTTTCCTCTTGCTCTCTGCTTTGTCAGCTTGGAACATCAAACATCACTCGACTCGACGAGTGATCATCATCAGTCGATATCGTCCGACTGACCAGAAAGGTAAATTGGGAATGTAAGAAAGAAATTACAAAAGCCGAATGGAGAAGGGAAGAGCCACACGGGAGAAGGGAGAAGAATGACGACTAACCTTTGATGAGCTGTTCATCTTCCTCTGCATTGAATATAGTCACGTTGGAAGGTTGTATCACCACCTCTCCTTCGGCGTTGATTATCCTTTGCGGTTCTTCTTCTTTCTCAGTCTCCTTTTTGGCACGTTTACCAACTTTGAACTTTGCCACGAAGAAACCGTCCATGTTATGTTTATGAGGGTAATACTGTATGTCAGTTCCAACTTTCCTCACATACCTTCATGCAGATTTACAACCGGAATCGAGACCACAAGTAACAAATCCATCAATAATTCCCACCGAATCCCCGAATATCTTGTATGTAACGCATGAATTTACATGAGACGTAAAAAAACGCATGCTTTTGACATTATTATGAGACGATGCCTGAAAGAGACAGATTGTGATGAAAGAGATAAAAAGACAGTGACAGTAAAAGTGACGACTTACCCTTCTTGTCAAAGATAAATTATCATGAAAAGTCTTTCCCTCAAAAGCTTTGAATCCCTCCACACCAAATTCCAATCCAGTATCTACCAACTTACAATGAGGTCGTTTTCGTAATGCGTAATCCACAACAGCTTCATTTTCATCCACAGTCACTGAACAAGTAGAATAAACTACATATCCTCCTGTGGTCGAATTAGGATTGACGGAATCGAGTGCACAAAGAAGAAGTTGTTTTTGAAGATGAGCCAAAAGTTGAAAATCACGTTCGGTCTAATAATCAGTACTTTCTCGTCTATCACTTTCGATTTTTGGAAAGGGAGGGAGATCAATTTGATATTTACCTTATTGACTTTTACACTTTGATCTTTTGATATCACACCTGTTCCACTACATGGAGCATCTAATAAAACTCGATCAAACCCTCCTAATACTTTGGGAAATTCCCTAGCATCGTAATTACAAACCACCACATTTTTACATCCTAATCTATGTACATTGGCAGTTAAACTTTTTGTACGTTGTTTATTACTATCGTTCGCGAATACTATTCCAGTATTTTGCATTAATGCAGAAATATAAGTGGTTTTTCCTCCTGGAGCAGAAGCCATATCTAATATTCTTTCTTCTGGTTGAGGAGCGAGTGCAATAACTGGAAGGAATGAAGAAGCTGATTGTAACATATAATGACCTGCGAGATATTCTGGTGTAGCACCTACAGGAACGGGTGATTCGAATACTTGTAAACCGACTTTTGACCATTTACCAATAGGTTCAAGGACTACACCTCTGTTGGAAAGTGTTTGAGCTAGATCTCGACGACGAGTACGGAGAGTGTTAGCTCGGATGGTTACTGGTCGAGGGGATTCGTTAGCTTCGAAGAAAGCTATAGCCTAAGGCATTAGCGCTTAAATTTACTGAAGATCTCCTCACAAAGGGAGGATTCATGTGAATGTCGTGGATGTTTGGAGGTGATAGAGGTATGAACGGAAGGATAACACACCTCATCAACGATGAATAACTTCATAAGCTTGTTCACTAAAAACAAGTTGTATCCGAAATACGTAGCGATATCATGTTGTAATTGTAACAAATGATCACTCCTACTTCTTCCTGGTAATCCATTCGAGGTCTTTTCCTGTTTTCCACTACAAACCCCAATCAACCACCTCATCCTACTCTCTACTTCTTTCAATGATGTTCCAGCTTCATAATCTTCTTGTTCTCCTCCACGCTCCACTGCAGGTAAAGTGAAACCTTGATGATCAAGATCATCTTCCAGATTGGTAGAAATAGGACCACCTTCTTCATCCGTTGGTATAGGATTGGGACGTAAGTGTGGAGGAGGTAGATCATTCACATCCATATCGACGTCTTCTTCCTCTCCGGAAGAAACAAATGCGGAATCTTCATCTGAGTTCATCTCTTCATCAGAAACAAGATCGAAATCGTCTTCTTCCTGAGATTCAAAGTCACCGTCATCTTCTGGAGCTTCATCAAGGTCGAAAGTGTGTTGTCCAGGAGGAAGACGTTCGTCGTCACCTCCTATATCATCCTCAGAATCGGAGAACTCGATCTGTTTGATTGGTCTAGAAGGAAGATCATCTTCGTCAGATCCAGTTCTATGATAATAAGCATTTAATATTCCACTTTGGAGAGGTCTCACGTCGCAGGTTTTTTCCCCTTTTTGACCTTCTTCACTGGAATTTCTTCCTGGTCATCGGATAGCTCTCTGATGATCAGTCTCAGCGGCAAAAGAAGTCTAAGGATCATCACGCACCCCGGTCTTAGAGCATCCTCAATATCACTATCGTCGTCATCAACCACATCCACTTTCTTCACCCTAGGCTGCAATCGTCTCTGTCGGTCTTTCGAGCTCTTGGCATTGACACCTTTGGCAGCTTTGAGACTCTTGCGATTGTCTGATCCTGATGGAGCCTTCCTCTTTCCTTTATCACGTCGACGATCCAGGTCTGATCCGACAAGAGGAGTTGGTGCGGCTTGCTTGTTCTTTGCTTTGCGGCCCATGATGTTATAGGGATACAGGAGTGGTACAGACTTTCTTTAGCAGCGTCTGAGAACTTTCAACTTTTCCAGTGGCATGACGTGGCTTTTACCGAGCCGTGCCTGAACTCGGAATCACCACCAGTCGAAAAAGTCTACTACTCAAAGTTCAACATTGTTTCGTTCACTACAACTTTTTCCTTCACGTTCCAGCCAAGGTGCGAGGTGATTCAAACGATGACAGCCGGGGCAGATGTACTAAAAGTCTCTATTCTAGGGACAGAGTCTATCCATGTCGGTTTCCATCTCCTGCCTTACATCTTCAACACTATCCTTACCACCCTCCCCTCTTCAACCTATGCCCTTGTGACGGACACCAATCTCTCTTCTCTTTACCTCCCTGACATTCAAAAAGCCTTCGAGCATGCTTCAAAACAATGTGATTCATCAGCTAGGTTTATCACCTACCAAGTCGCCCCTGGTGAAGGAGCCAAGAGTCGAGCAGTCAAAGCAGAGATCGAGGATTGGCTTTTGGAGAATCGGTGTACTCGGGATACGGTCATACTTGCTTTTGGAGGTGGTGTCATAGGTGATCTCACAGGATTCGTCGCTGCCACTTTGTAAGTCCCATTCCGACTCTCAAACAAAGCTGACCTGGTAGTATGCGAGGTGTCAAATTCGTTCAGATCCCCACGACACTTTTAGCTATGGTAGATTCATCCGTCGGTGGGAAAACGGCCATTGATACTTCTCATGGAAAGAATCTCATCGGAGCTTTCTGGCAACCTTCTTATATCTTTGTTGATTTGGCATTCCTCACCTCTCTCCCTCCTAGAGAGATCGCCAACGGAATGGCCGAGGTAGTGAAAACCGCCGCTATTTGGAAAGAAGATGACTTCGCCTCCCTCGAATCATCTGCAGAGGAAATCATGACTGCCGCTTCCACCAAAGTTTCAGCTCCCGATGCTGGTCGTTTCGCCAATGATCGTTCCCCATCACAATCCCTTTTACTCAAAGTCGTCACTGGTTCCATCCACGTCAAAGCACACATTGTCACTGTCGATGAACGGGAAACCGGCTTACGGAATTTGGTCAACTTTGGTCATACTATAGGTCATGCTATCGAAGCTGTTCTAACGCCTTCGATGCTACATGGAGAATGCGTCTCGATTGGGATGATCTTGGAGGCAGAAGTGGCACGTCAGTTGGGCGTTTTAAGTCAAGTGGCAGTCGGTAGACTCACTCGATGTCTCCAGGCTTATGGTTTACCCATCTCACTTTCCGATCGACGTATCACAGCGCTTCCCGCATCCAATGGACTGGGAGTGGAGAGATTATTGGACATCATGAGGATAGACAAGAAGAATTCAGGGCCGGCAAAGAAGATTGTCATACTCTCGCGCATCGGAAAGACGTTTGAAGAAAAGGCGACGGTGGTGGCGGATGAGATCATACGGAAGGTGCTCTGTGATGCTGTTACCATCCGAGCTGGTACACCAAGTAAATCCCCTGTGATCATGGCCACACCAGGTAGCAAAAGTATCTCGAACCGTGCTTTGGTCCTCGCCGCTCTTGGCAAGGGACCGTGTAGAGTGAAGAACCTGTTGCATTCGGACGACACGGCGGTTATGATGAATGCACTTGCTGAGCTGAAGGTAAGCTGATCGACATTTGTGAGTCGAGCTGATGAAATAGGGCGCAACCTTTTCTTGGGAAGACGGAGGTGATACTATCTTGGTACAGGGAGGAGAAGGTCGACTTTCAGCTCCTGCCAAGGGGAAAGAATTGTATTTGGGAAACGCCGGTACAGCTGCCCGTTTCCTCACCACCGTCTGCGCCTTGGTCTCATCTCGCCATGCCACTGCATCATCGCATACATCGACCGTCGTCACCGGTAATGCACGCATGAAGCAACGTCCTATCGGACCCCTCGTGGAGGCTCTTCGTTTCAACGGGGCCAGCATCTCTTATCTCGGCTCGGAAGGCTGTCTGCCTCTTGACATCGACACCGACGGTTTTCACGGTGGACACATACAACTCGCCGCAACCGTGTCCAGTCAATATGTCTCCTCCATCCTCCTCTGCGCGCCATACGCCTCGGACTCAGTCACTTTGGAGCTTATCGGAGGTCAAGTCATATCACAGCCATATATCGATATGACCATAGCCATGATGGCTGAGTTTGGTATCACGGTCACTCGCCAAACGGATTCCTCTGGCAAATTACTCGATGTTTATGTTATTCCAAAAGGTACTTACGTCAATCCTGAAGTGTACAACGTGGAATCAGACGCTTCCAGTGCCACGTACCCACTCGCCATTGCCGCTATCACCGGGACGACCTGTACAATCTCCAACATCGGCTCCTCGTCTCTTCAGGGCGATGCGAGGTTCGCCAAAGAAGTGCTCGAACCTATGGGTTGTTTGGTGGAACAAACAGCTACCTCGACGACTGTCACTGGCCCCCCAAAAGGACAGCTACGAGCGCTGGGAAACGTCGATATGGAACCAATGACCGACGCTTTCCTGACCGCTTCAGTTCTGGCTGCAGTGGCCATCAAACCGTGTTTGCCGGGTAGAGAAGTCGAGGAGCTGCCTTCGACAGTGAGTAGGATATACGGAATTGCCAATCAGCGAGTGAAAGAGTGCAATCGGATACTAGCTATGAGGGATCAGTTGGCCAAATTCGGTGTCAAAACGGACGAATTTGACACCGGTATCATCATATTCGGACAAAACTGTTCTACGCTCAAAGAAGGCGCCTCGATCCATTGTTACGATGACCATCGTGTAGCTATGGCGTTCGCCGTCCTTGGTACACTCATCGATCGGACGATCATTGAAGAGAAACGGTGCGTAGAGAAGACTTGGCCGAACTTTTGGGACGATTTGTCAAATAAAATCGGTATCCACTCCGATGGTGTCGAGCTTGTCAATCATCAAGCTTCGAGTTCTCAGTCCAATGGACACGTCCAACCCTCCGATTTGCCTATTTTCCTCATTGGTATGCGAGGAGCTGGAAAGACTTACATTGGTCAATTGGCCGCTTCAACACTTTTATGTCCATACATCGACGCTGATGTCGTTTTCGAAACCCGAACTTCTATGTCGGTCTCCGATTACGTCGCCGTCAACGGCTGGCCTGCTTTCCGAGAGACCGAGACGGAGATCCTAAGCGAGCTCAGTGCGACCGCTGGGAAATCTATCATCTCCCTTGGAGGCGGAGTGGTGGAGACTCCAGAAGCTCGTGATATACTCAAATCTCACATCAAAAGAGGAGGCAACGTCGTGCACGTTACCCGGGAGGTCAAAGCGATCGAAGCGTTCTTACAGGAGCTGGGAGCGACGACCGGGCGACCTGCGTATGGTGAACCTTTCCAGGATGTTTATAAAAGACGTGAACCATGGTATCGTCAATGTTCAAATTACGACTTTTTCAATGTTTTCGAACCTCTGCCCGAACAGAGTCAGAAGGATCACCATCAAGCTATGAAATCTGAATGTGGTCGATTCTTCAGTTTTATCTCTGGTGCGAATTTGAACCGTCCGAAACTTGGACCTGAAAACCCTACCACTTTCCTTTCCTTGACATTCCCCGATATCACCGTGGCTCTTGGACAGATGGACGAACTGACCGAAGGAGCCGATGCGATCGAATTGCGAGCTGACCTTCTCAATCCAACAGGTCAAGTCGTCAACGCTCCTTCCATTCCTTCGTTGGAATATGTCGGTAGACAATTGTCTCTTCTTCGACTCGTCACCAATCTACCTATCGTCTACTCCGTCCGGTCCAAAGAACAAGGAGGATTCTTCCCCTCTGACCAACCTGACGCTTACGAGGAAACGGTGATCCTTGGACTGAGAAGTGCATGCGAGTATGTGGACATGGAAGTTGCTTGGCCTGTTCCGGTAATGGATTCCATCGTCTCTCATCGCGGTCAATCTCACATTATCGCATCATGGCATGATTGGTCCGGGTCTATGAAATGGTCTTCCCATGAGGTCCGAAACAAATATATCGAATGTGCGAAGTATGGTGATATAGTCAAAATTGTCGGTACTGCTAAAACATCATCGGATAATTCTCAGTTACAACTATTCGTTTCTTCCCTTTCTCCCAACTCGAAACCATTATTAGCTATCAACATGGGTGAATTAGGACAATTATCACGTATAACCAACTTAATCTTAACTCCCATCACTCACCCTCTCCTTCCCTCTCGTGCTGCTCCGGGACAATTATCAGTCAAAGAAATCCTCCTTGCTCGTCACTTGATCGGCATGTTACCAAGTAAGAAATTCTATATTGCCGGATCACCAATTTCACATTCCATGTCACCCACTTTACACAATGCCGCATTCAAAGCTTGTGGATATCCTCATGTCTACACCCGATTGGAAGCTGCAACAATCGACGATGAATTCTTGGAAATCTTACATTCGGACGAAACGGGTGGAATGTCAATAACCATGCCACTTAAACTTTTAATTATGGATCATCTCGATAGTGTTTCTCCCGACGCTAGATTACTAGGAGCTGTCAATACGGTGATACCTTCTATCCGAAATGGGAAAAGATGGTTACATGGAGAAAATACAGATTGGCAAGCAATCTACGAAGCAGCATCTACGAATTTACCTTCTTCTTCTTCTAAACAAACATTAGAAGGATTGGTAATTGGAGCAGGAGGTACTTGTCGAGCAGCTTTGATGGCTTTACACACTTCAAAAGCTAAACGTATTTATTTATATAATCGAACATTATCCAACGCTGAGAAAGTGAAATCGAGTTTTCCTAAAGAATTCAATATTGAAATCATCGATGATTTATCTATCATATCTCATCTAGATCAAAAACCTCAAGTTATCATTTCGACAGTTCCTGGGGAAAGTCTTACTTTAAAGGAAGGACAAGGGATTTATCTATCGGAATCAATTTTCGGAGAAGAAGGGGTAGCTATTGATTTAGCTTATAAACCTAGAAAAACGGCTTTGATACAATTGGCAGAAAAGAAAGGATGGAAGGCTGTGTCGGGTATTGAGATATTATGTTTACAAGGGTATAAACAACATGAATTGTGGATGGGTAAGAAAGCGCCAAAGAAGAAGATTTATGAAGGTGTCATGGAGGTTTATCTGAAGTAGAGGTCATTATTGCATACGATATGCATCGAAAGAGATCTTTGTTTCGTTTTATCATTCAAATCTACCCAGGGTGATTTACATAATATCGTATCGTTTGCTCATTTCCGTTCCTATCTCTGTAAGTAACGTTAGAAGTAACACAGTTCAATTTAGATGTCTAATCTTGTCATCTTGCGATTCATACTGTATGTATCAATGTTCATACATACATGATACATGATACCACCAGCACATACAAGTTGAGGGTAGGTCCAAAAACTGCGAAAGAATCGAAAGGAAAAAACTCGACTCCGGTCAGAACAAACTTTGATCATGTGTATATAACACACCTTGAGTATTCGAAAAGAAAAGTTTCATCGAGGTAAAAATGCCGAGACATGTAGCTTTAGCTATCATCGTTTGTCAACGAAGTGAAAAGGTTTTGATGATCACCTCTAGAGCCAGACCGGATTTATGGATCTGTAAGTCGTTCATTTCCTTCTTCACACATCTTCATACCTCCTCTAGTTCTCAGACATCTTTCTTCCTCTACTTCTCAGACATCTTTCTTCCTCTCGTTCTCACACATCTTGCCTCCTCTCGTTCTCACACGTCTTTCCTCCTCTCGTTCTCACATAGGAAGAGGGCTGGTGGGATCGTTCTCAATATTTGAAGAGTCCTCATCATCCTCTCCTGGATGAATACCAAATTGCCTAAGGAATGTGATTGCCATATGGGTATCCAATGCCCAAGGGACGCTCCGTGATCTCGGATGACTTAGGAGGTTGAGCTCCACTCTGTCTCGTGGAGTTAGGCATTTATGGCTCTTTTGAAGGAAGAAGATCTCATGAGAAAAAGAAGATCTTAAGGGAAAGAGGATGGAACGATGATCGATGAAAAAAGTTGTGAGAAGGGGAAATTTAAAAGAACTCATATAAGGAGATCAAGTTAGCCAGGTGAAAGGGAAAAAGCGAAAAGTACTTTGTTAATGATAAGTGCCTAAAGGTGGAGTGGAAGATGGTGAAACGTCAGGTCAAGCTGCAGTAAGGGAAGCATGGGAAGAAGGTTAGTTGAATTCTTTCATTCTCACAAATTCCTCATTATATCATACATACTTTTCGATGAATGACAATTATATTACATCAGAAATGGACTTACGCTCATTGAATAGCTGGAACACCTAAAGATTTATTTCCACCGAAGGAGGAAGATAAATTATTGATCATTTCTCTAAAAGGGGGTAAAAGGGGTAAAGGATCTATATGGCATGTACATGTTTTAGAAGTGGATGAAGATGATGTGAAGAGTGTTAAGGATTGGTAAGTCATATCATTCACATACTTATCCCACCTATTGTTGGCAGGAATAGCCCAAATACCCTCGATTCCTACCCCCACTTCATAACCCTTGACCCACCACCGCCTTTCTTTATCTGTCTTGACCAATCTTCCCCCCACCCCGCCTCCCCCACGGAACCGAGAGCTCACACCTGTCTTCCACGCCTGAGACGATGTGACCGTCTTCAGTCCGAAGGTCGTACCCACAAATCGTCGCTCATCACAGGCCTGAAGCACACCAACGTCAAAGAGCTTGGTTCACCCTTTCCTCTGCTCTGAGCAGAATCAACGAGTGGAGAAAAGACCCATTCGCCGCTGAGACGTTGGAAGATGTTATGGATGTTCAATCTCAGTCGACAAGTACGAACGCTCGAACACAATCTGTCACGAAGGGAAAGAAGGATGAGAAAGGAGGAGCTATGGAATTGGCATTACGGACATTTGCTGAAGCAAGGGGATGGATAACGGATTGAGCTACAGTGCGTTACCCCTGATATCATGCTCTCCTCCCATGAATGCTGCATGCTACATGCTGCACATTCTGAGGTACCAGGTATGGCCCTGCAGCATGCTAACCGGCCTGCTGGCTGCTGGCCGCTGCGACGGACCAATGAACGTCGGGTTGAAACCGAGCAAAACCGAGGGACCGACGATCGGAACTCCGCGTCACGTGGCGTCCCATATCCTCTTTTCTCACCATGGTAATACAACTCGCAACAGTACGAATCCTGTACACATTCATCACACGACGGACACACGACTAACGACTCACGACTTTGAAAATATACTTCTCAACGTCTCGTCTATTGAGCCAGCTTCAGATTTAGTGAATTTCCCACTGACTGCCACCGTCAACCAGCGAGCAATCAGCAACCAGTGATAAGCTAGTCAACAAGTCAAGACGCGGCCTAAAAGTCACACTTCCTCTTTCGGCTACCGACCTTTTTTTTCTCTCACTGCCATCAAGCCCATCCTTCCAGTACCCTGGTACGTTGTCATTCTTTCCCATCTCTCACTCATCTTTTCCACACACAGCGAAAAGACGATTGAACAAGTGATACACCAAAGAGTGAATCATCTCAAACCTCTTGATCCTTTTCCAAACTACCAAACAATTCTGACACTCCCTTGATATCCTTTGGTTCTTTCCCCGCGCCTTGATACGCTCGGAGAGTGAAAGGCTCGCCACTTGACTGTGTTTCTATATATAATAGATGTTACATCGCTAACACTTCAGATTTCTACCGTTAATCCCATCTCTTGAAGTTGAACCGCTCAATAACGGAATATCGATATTCCAGTTTTCAGGTTTCTAGTGAAGATACAGTAGTTGGAACGCGGAACGTCAAGTCATAATTGACAACATGACACAACCTATTCCCACGCCTAACAGACCTGCGGATAGTCCTTCTGCCTCTTCACCTTTCTTAACACCTGCCAACACTCCACCAGCACCAGGATTCTCCGATGCGAGGTTACAACAGTTGTTAGCTGGTTTCGATCAGGCTGCTCGAGGAGATAAAGCTGGACAGGGTGTGAGTGGAGGTCAAGGATATTTCTTTGGAGAGGGCAGAAGGGGTTCGTATTCGTTTGGAGAACGTGAGTCAGACTCGCTTTTCCTCGTGCATCATCTCTCTTATGCCTTTTCACATGTTTCCTGGTCAGATATCACTTGCAATAGCTGTTCGAGGGCCCTCATGACCAATCCCCCTCTTCCTCGTCATTTCATCACAACACACACAATTTTAAAAAACTTATCATGAGACTCTTTGTAAACCTTCGAGGCAATGACTAATGAACAGACTTACCAACTCCACCACCTTCCCGTCGACCATCCTTCTTATCCGGGTTCAAACCAACTTTCACTCCTCTCACCCCCGCTCATCCTCCCTCCACACCAAATTCCCCAAGAATACAACCACAAGATCGGACTCGTCCTTCTCTCTCCCATGCTCAAACGCAGATGACACAATTACCCACCCCAACGGAAGAAAAGCCGCAGCCTATGCAACGTAGTAAATCCGTCACATTACCCGGAAAGGTGGGTTTGGAAGGGACTAGAGGGAATAAATTGGGGAATGAAAAAAGACATTTCGATCCGAGTAAAGAGCCTAGGTTGTTGTTGATCTAACTATTGGATCACTCTCAGGGAGAAGGTGTTGATATGGAAGAACGTCGTGAGGATTATTCTTGGGTTTGGAGATGGAATGTTTTTGTCATGGATTTCGAGATCACGTGGTGGAAGGTTTGTGGTATTTCAGGCAATGAGGGGTTTGAAGGATAGGAAAGTGATTAAGAGGTACCAGTAGTGTAGTCTAAAGGGGAGCTTGTGTATATTTGTTCACTTCATTGTATCATACTCTTCGTCTACTCTACTTGTGCTATATGACTCTACTTGTGCTATATGCAGAGCTGCTTTGCTGCTCGATGTCACGTGGTCATTCCCAAGTCTGCCAAACGATGAAGTACGTACCCGATGACCGAGTTTCAACAGCGTCGTCACTTGTCGCTTAACATCGTACTCGTACTCGCATTCGTACTCGTACTAGCACTTACTCTGAAAACACCTTCATATGACATACCCGCATCTCTATTTCTTGTCACCCTGGTGTGAAGCTCAAGCATAAACACCTCAAGATCGCACCCATATCCAAGAAAGTGCGAGCTCTCCCAACGTCGTCTTTGGTTGTCTTCAGAATCGGAAGACACCCAGTGGATCAGCATGACCATGCCTCAGCCAGCTGGTCCTCAACCTATATCTTTCCCACAGTATTTATGGAGAAAATGTAAATCTCAACCTGTGATACCTATAGGTGAGTAGTTCATTCACTTATCTCCACCTTTACTTCTTCTCTCTTCATCTTCAATACTTATCCTATAAAAACTGGCAAGAAATGTTATATTTCTTCCGTTCCATCTTTATTTATTTTTTCGTCAATCATCTCACAATCTACAATTGTCTTTTACAACAAGGTGTAATTACTTCATCTTTCTTGGAAACTACCTTGTATCTCATCTGTCCTCATCCACGTTGTTTTGTGTAAGGCGAGATGTACGACTGTCTTGTGTAAGTACCTACCATGTCTTTTTAGGAAATACAGGAAATGCAGGCGGTGTTGTTATGATCAAGAATGTTTCATTTGAAAGTGTCATTATACTGATGATAGGTATGGTAGCTACCGTCGGAGCGTTAGTGGGCGCAGCGTACTCCATGAGAACGGGTAATAGAAGATCTATGAATTATTATCTTCGTGCAAGAGTAGCGTGGGTTTTTCTTCCTTTCCCCTCTCATCCCTCCTCTACCCTCTTCGTGTTTTCCATACCTTCTTCCCGTCACTCTTCTTCATCGAGGATCTGTCTCACGGTCCTTCCTCGAAGATCTCCAGACGTCCTCGTGTCCCCTATCATTCGAATAAACATCACATCACATCCCTTCCATTGCATCAATCTTCTTCCCACTTTGATCCGACACAGAATGCGGTAAATCTTATAGATGGACGGTATATCAATAACAAGAGAAAGTAAGGCTGAACTCCCAGACTTCAAGGTCTCACTGTAGTAGCTATGATCTTATACGGTAGTGTGGCCATTACGCGTGAACAACAACAAGCGCATCATATTCGTGCACAAAAAGTCCTTGGTGAGTCACTTTGATGTCTTAATGTATCTTCATCCGGTCTTTTCTTGATTCGCCTCCATACTCTATCACTTATCTATATTCTCTCCTGATCTTTCCAGACTTCTTCTCACATCCCAGTCCCTGGACGTCGTACTTCTCAAGCCGTATTAGTTGGCTTGAGTCCACCTGTCATTCGTCATGACTCGTGGAATATCATATCCTGTCAGATGTAAATCTCTCAAATTGAGCTCAAAACCTGCTCAGATCACATGCTCCTTTTTTACAAGGCGGGATGGATCGAGTAACTCAGTGGATCAAATTAACCCCAAGGTGACTTACCCGCCGATATGCCAGTCCCTTCACCTGAACAAATTCCCATACGACTCAAACCTGACGAAGAATCCGAATGGTATCAATCCATGCGAGACCTTCGAACGATTCGTGAACAACATAAAATAGCCAAAGGTGAAGTGGATGAAGTTCCAGAAAGAAGGAGTGAACAGGATTTGGCTGCTTATCCTTTAAGAAAAGAAGATCGTGTCAAGGCCAGTGAATTCGCTCAGAGATTGAAAGAGGCGGAGAGGTTGCAAAAGGTTGATGATGAGGCTAAAGAGAAATGAGTCGTTTGTGTCATGTGAGAAGTAGTGTGAGTAGTGAGGAATGTATAATTGAAGAAATCATGCGTCTGCTCAAATTGTCCAACCTGCATTACACACCATACAGTACAAATAGAGTAGAGTACTGGGAATAGATGAAGAAAGAAGAATTGCTCAATAATGTATCTTGCATGAGACAGGTTTTGCATATGGGAAAAGAGGTGATGACATGATGCATGTTGAAAACTCAAACAATGGCTTCTAATTGCTGAGCTAGCTTGAGAGCAGGTCCCACCATGGTGGTCATAGGGACACCATGGGCGACACCTTGAGATTGAGCAGCTTCTATGGCAG
The DNA here is from genome assembly GCF_000271645.1 of Tremella mesenterica DSM 1558. NCBI lineage: Eukaryota > Fungi > Basidiomycota > Tremellomycetes > Tremellales > Tremellaceae > Tremella > Tremella mesenterica. The sequence continues at coordinate 1,360,875 of NW_006711229.1, forward strand.
CAGCTGCTGCGTCTGAGGGTAAACGACGAGCGGCTTGTCGGATAGAAATGGATGGAGAGTTGGGGAAGAATATTGTGGATGATGTAGGTTCGATTGACCATCCTCGCTGTGGGTCAGTAACGTGCCGTATCGATGCTCTCAAAGGGCACAAAGTCGCGAATTACAGCGACGAGGTTGGATTGCACAATGTGGGGATGAGACATTTCCTGGGTGACGTGGGGATGGAAGATGACGAGAGAAGTAAAGATGGCACTCACTTCAGTACAGAAATTGGCCAATTGACTTTTCTCCTGAGGCTTGTAGAATAGCAAGGAAGCAGCGCTGTCGAGGGGTAAAGAAGGGTAACTAGCTTCGATGGTGGCGGCAATTTGAGCTCTGACCAATTAGCCCCAGCAACATTTGAATCAACAGCGGGTCGTCCTCGAATCATGGCAATTAAGCTTTTTACTCCGACATGAAAAAACAAGGAACTGAAAGTGACCCACCTGACAGTACCCATGAGTCTCTCGAGAAGGAAAGCAAATTCCTCTCGTGGTACACGTTCCCTCGCTCGGTAAACTTTGTTATACGCCCCTTCCATCAACCACCGTTCACTATTGGTAAGCATCCTTCTTTCGTCCGTCACACCACAAGCCATTCAGTCCATACCCAGCTGTAGGTGAGGTGTAGAGAAGCAGAGAAAAAAGGTTATAGAGGACGTGGAGAGAAGACTTACAGATCCACAGGAAGCTTGACAAATGAATCATTCAACTGGTCCAACTGCAGAGTTTCCAAAACAGTATGGAAATCTGTCAAACGTCCTTCACTCAGTAATGCCAGTAGGTGTAATCCTAGAGTGATCGGACGAAGAGGGGAAGGAGGGATCTGAGGGAGATTCTCGTAAAATGGTTGAAGGGAAGAATTGTATTGCCAATATTGTTTTAAATTTCCTAATCGAAGAGAATGGAAGGCACCGACTTCAAGTATAGAACCTGGGTTTCAGCTTGGTCCTAAATCAAGTAACTGATCTGGCCATGGGGAAAGAGCGGTGATCATGAGGTATGCAAAGAAGCAAAAGACCTGAGGAATTGATTCATTTGAGGTGGCTGTGTCCATATGGGAACTTACGTGTCGCTATCAAATCTTGGGGATCGGCAGATGGTGGGGCAAAGTATAAACCCGATTGAGCAAGTTCTAGCTGATGCATGTCAGCTGAGGGTAGCAGTCAGTGATCAGATGACTCACTTTGAGTTTTGAAAGACGTTTGGTAACATCTTGCTTTGAACCTCCAGAAGCGTCGAAAGCGGCTTGAAGTTCAAGGAGTGATTGTTGCAAGGTGTGAGACATGACGATGGGAGATTAAGTATGACGAGAAGGCCAACTGCTTGAAATGGAGATATAGCAAACAGTCAATTCTACTCCTGTGGTTGGTATAGACGGAATAGGTTATAGAGTTGATATGAGAAGAGTGAGTTTGCACCACTTGAGGTACTTGATAGATTGACTTGATACGATTATTGAAGACACACACGCCAGCACCCAAGAGTGGTAAGAGGTGACGCCACACGTGTCACGTTTCGAATCGCCGAATAACTCCATATAAGAGGTTGTGGAGGTTCAAAAGTCTCTCAAAGTTCCTTCTCTTTTCCTTCTGGAATCCACTTTCTCATCAACTTTTCATCTTTTCACCTTTTCGACATTGACTTTGTCCCCCACAGTCTGACTCTATATTAGTGTCCTGACTTTTCACAGATACCCCTTTATTATCGTTTGATTCTGCTTCATATCACATCAGATACCCCCACTTTTCCTCGGGAAATCAAAAGTTAAGAAATTGTCAGTTGCTTCTACTTTAATTTCGCTTCTCATCTCCACTCATGTCTTCTGGCAATTGATTCTGAGGGAGAATGCTGATTTACAGTGCTTTGCCACTTTACGAGACGATCACGTAAACCATCATGTCTACCACGGCTCAAATGAACGGACATGCTCCTACGCCTGCTGCAGCGCCAAACTCTTCTTTGCCCAATGGGGAGACTTCGAAAATACAGGCCAGTGACGTTGGGTTTCAGTTTGTGCCTCAATACTAGTAAGTACTATGATACTTTTATTGGAGAACTTCGTTGATACTCTCAGCGCTTTCGTGAATAAGCATCCTGGTCGACTCCACTGCTTCTATAACAAACGATCATCCTTTTCACATGGTGTATCTGGTGAAGATGCCCCTATCGCCCGTGGTCAGATTGTGAGTACCTTATCATTCACATTCCCCCCGTATCACTGTGAACTTGCTACACGATGCACATGCGTTGTCGTTGGACTTCGCCCAGAGAGTACACATGTCAGCCAGTCTTGCTGACATCATCAGGAAATCCATGAAAGAATCGCCGCTCTCAACTTCAACCAATGCAAAGTCTTTGTCAACTCAATCGACTCTCAATCTTCCGCCAATGGTGGTGTCGTTATCCTCGTCATCGGTGAAATGTCAAACGGTGACGGTGCCCCGTGGCGCAAATTCGTACAGACATTCTTCCTCGCTGAACAACCAAATGGATATTTCGTGCTTAATGACATTTTCCGATACCTCAAGGAAGATGATGAGGAAGAGGTCGAGGAGCAAGCCGGTGTGGAGCAGCAAGGTCCTCTGGAGATCACTGTCCCCTCCGCTATCCCCGAAAAAATCGCTGAGCCGGTGAAAGAGGTCACTCAGGAAACCGCTGTCGAGCCCGCGCCCGAGCCTGCCCCCAACAACGAGCCTGCTCCTACTCAAGGTGCGGGCGTACCTGAGGAGGCTATAGTCGCCGCCGTTCCAGACAAAGATGTCAGCCCCGCCGACCCTCCGATCATTCACGAACCCGAAACGGCCTCTTCCACAACCCCAGACGCTCCCATCGAATCTACTCCTTCTATCGCCCCCGCTCCATCCGTCCGTGCTCCTTCCCCAGCTGCTCCCGCCGTCGCTCCTATTGCCAATGGCAACACTGCTCCTGCCCCCGCCACCGCTACCGCTCCCACTGCCTCTTCTGCTCCTGTCCCTGCTGCCGCCCCGACACCAGCTGCTCCTGCAAAACCTGCTGCGCCCAAGACGTGGGCGTCCATGGCTGCTGCTGGATCTGGGAAACCCGCTTGGGGAGCGGTCGCTGCTACTGCATCTCAACCAGTCACGACCACCGCCGCACCCGCCGCGGCCCCCGCTCCTAAACCAGCTGATCAGGCTGCTCCGGCCGCGGCTGCGGGCTCTTCTTCTGCATCTCAGGGACGACATTCATCCAACGACAACGTTATGAAGATCACGACGAATCAATGTTTTGTCAAAGTGAGTTCATCCTTCGCTTCCCACTCAGGGCATGTGCCGTTGTATCATGAGAAGGCTGATGTTCAGCTTCCCAATTGGTCCATTGACAATCCTACTGGAGGTGACTCTGTCGACGAGACTACTGTCCGAAATATCGCTGCGAGATTTGGTGAAGTGAAGAAAGTCGAGATTGTCAAACATAAAGCGTGTGCCTTTGTCGAGTTTGCCACTGTGGACGCTGCCCGTAAAGCCATCACTGCCTCTCTTCCTGCTAATCAGGGAGGTGAAGGTGGAGTGAAATTCAGCGATGGGAAACTCAACTTTGAGACTCGTAAAGAGAAAGATGAGCGTCGACCCAAGGGTACCCGCGGCGGTGCTCCCGATGGGCGTGGGCCAACCCGTGGTGGATCACGTATGGGAGGGAACAGAGAGGGAGAGGTAAACGGTCATAGCGGTGGAGGTGGTGGAGGCGGTGGTGGAGGTGGTCATAATGCTACCAATGGCGGTGGTGGAGGTGGATCGAACAGAGGTAGGGGACGTGCGAGAGTAGGCGGACCAGGAGAGGGTAGGCCTCAACAGCAGGCTAAATGACATGTCGCTTCTTCGTTTGATAGTGTGAGAGTGTGATTATATCCATTTTTTTCCCGTCAATGATGGCCAGCTTGTATATAGCATGAGGAGAGCATGGCATGAGATCGTGGGATGCATCGAGTACAATACATGTTTTCTAGATTTGGTCACTACGAGTACTTCTGACTTTTGCCTTCTTCTTTCCTGCTCTTTACTGAGGGGCAGATTGTGGTGGATCTGCCGAACGGAGCAATTGAGCTTTGTTAAGGATATACTTCCACAAACCCTCCACGATAGTCCTATCCCTTCCTTCGAGCCACTCTAATCGGAGCCCACTACCAGTCCTTCCTACTCGTGTGATCTCTTCTGTACGGAGTCCACCATTGGTATATCTTACCTGTGTGATCTCTTCTGTACCTGAGCGAGGAGACGACTCGAATATCAATCTAGCACGGAAGAGCGGTTCGGTCATCTCTGTCGAATTCGTTACGCCATGTCGTCGGGCGTGTCGTGACCATGTGTTTATCCTGGGTTCGAGCACTATTTCTTCAATTTCCCAATTGGACAATCTATCCCCTGTTCGATCCTCCTGATCCATCTGATCTCTCACTCTCGTCGTTTCTTCAGATCGCATGTCGTTTACTTCATTTCCAGAGTGTATAAAGGTAAAATTGAGATTCTTTGTTGAAACAGACAAGTTGGTCTCTGACTTTCTTTGAGTGTGGTCGTATGATAATTCGGGTACTTCGAGCAAATGAATATCTCTAAGAACGATCATGACGCGTTTTCGAAGTTCATAGATGGGAATAGGAGGATGAGAAATATGACTAAAAGTAGTACTGAGGGGTAAAAGTCGTGTGAAGGAAGTACCACCTATAAGATGACGTGGTCGAGTAAGTGACTGATTGTATCAGTTTGAGTATTGGGGTGGTGGGGTGTGAGAACTCACATCTGGTAAACGGATTCGAGTATATGACCAAGCTAAGATCCATCGGACGGTATGGGATGGTTTGAAAGATTGTACTAGGTAATTTGTACACTATTTTCAGTGATGTTTTCTTCCACATTCCGCCAAAATTTGATCCGGATACCCAGGGATCGATTCAGTCGATGGATCATGGTTGTGGTACCGATATGAAGACAGATATGGAGGGAGAGAAGACTAAAAGGGAGATGGTTTGCGGGGGCTGGGGAGAAAAAGGAGAAGGCTCACTCCTTGAGAACGTAAGTGGTTGACCAATGGAGAAAGAGAAGAGTATTTCCCGATTAGTGAAGTATACCATCTAACCCTATCAGTTACATAATTGGATATAGCGGGATGAAACTGGGTTGGAAAAGAATAAGAATGGAAGCTATTAGGAGATATAGGATGTAGAAAAGGGGAAAGACTTACGAACACTTTTCACCGAATTGTAAAGATTCATCAATCATTCGACGGACGAATTCGACTTCTCCACCTGGAGTGATTAATTCGACTTGGGCGCCTGTAGCAGCCTAAGGTTAGCGTCTGTCATCTTGATCTTGGGCAAATTTTCTTTTGTTCTCGATCTGGGGCTCTAGCATATTCAAGTACGCGGAAGAATGAACATGGTAGCGAGTACGTGAGAAAGGGACACGGAGATCTTTGTAACTCATCTGAGAGAGTATGGTAAGCAGAGATGAGTGAATGTCAAGAAAGTGTAGGACAAGAACACACTGATACAGCATCGAGAAGAAACTTTACTCACTCCGTATGCACCTGACTTTTTCATCGCTTGTCCCTCTTCCATCTCATTCATCGACCCGAAAAAAGGTGGATTGCAAATCATGAAATCCACCTCCCCAATCTCGTTCAACGGCAAAATCATGTCCTTCTCATTCCTCAACATCAACTTCACACTACCCTCTATTTCATTCTTTCTTAACGTCTCAGAAGCATGTTCAAATGACACTGAATCTATCTCAGTACCGTATATCTTCGCTTGAGGTCGAAGACGATGTAAGAGTAAAGGATAAATGGCTACATGACCCGTACCTCTTTTCCTTTAGTCTATACTTTACACTTCAAGCACTTACATGTCGACCACTCGTAATGGACCGGGATGAGTGAGGGGTAGATACCTCTCAAGTTCTAGTATCCGGAGTAAGTAATCGAGTCGGTTTGCGATCTGTCCTCAGCTATGTTCCTCACAGACAAGATTTTGTAAGCTACGGAATGGAATGAAGTTTTCAAGAGAAGAGAGGAGAAAGGACGAACTGTTGGACATAACCTATCTTTACGGATAGAGATGACATATTGCCAATCATTGTGTAAAAGAGCTTCGGTCAGAGTACGGAGAGAAGCAGAATCGTGGAAATCGATAATTGATCCATGGTCGGTATTCTGGACACTGAAAGTCAGCGAGCATGGATGATTGGAAGGATACTCACTATTGTTTAAGAGGAGGGTACGATTTGGCTAGAGAAGAAAAGTCTGGAGGATGACGGTATCTGTTCAGAGGGTGCATCTACCTCTGGGTGCATGACACTTTGTGACGAAGTGCGAGTAGATAGTGAAAGTGAATGGAATTTCAACTTGAGCCATGTCTTGACGTCCACTTAGGGCACCCCCCTAATCTCCTCCGGGCACCCCCCTCCAGGAACCTAATGCCTAACCTAACGAATTAGTAGATCATTAGTAAATTATGGATAATATCCTCCCAAGCTCCCTAACCCCCTG